>NW_026016596.1:0-300000 GCF_020379485.1 Brassica napus | reverse complement strand
GTCTAGATGACCTTCTAGTTTTTTTTACACCAACTTAAAAATAAATTAATAAAGGTGTATTGAACTAATGATTGTAGAATGCTTTGGTGGATTTTACAATTATTGGGATTTATAAGCTTTAAATCCACGAATTCCAGATTCAACACAGAAGGTCAAAAAATTGATTTCTCCACATTTTCCAATAAGAATATACAGATTATGCTAACCAAGAAAACAAGCATAAGTTATGTTATATAATATGCACAAACATACATACGAACAAGCTTGCGTTCATATCTTTTACATCTCAAACCATACTTTATCACACAAAAACGTATTGATATCGTTCACAGTCACCAATTTCTCAGATCATTGTTTTGGTCGAATGCTAATACGAACAAGCTTATGTCATATCATATACAACTCAAAGCATACTTACTCAATCAAAATCAGCAGCACATGATAACAGAACGTTAGAAACAGTGAAACTGAGACATACGAACAATTGATATCAGAGAAAAGAAGAAAATTTGAATATAAAAAATCTGGAATATTTTTGCAGTTTTCTAAACGTACGAGTTCTTTTCTTTTCAAAAATCTCATCAAATAACATATGTAGAGGTGAGATTTGGCTATACCTATTTTTAAGTAAAAAAACAAGTGTAAAGTCTTCTGAAATTCCTTTTTTAACAAACTCTTGAAAAAAAAATTGTTTTGAATAACAGTAGATTTGATTTAGGTTTTACAAATTACTGTTTGAATGACAGAAGATTTCAAGTGATTTTTAATAACTATACACAAATTCTATATTCAACAACAGAAGATTTGAAGATGTATTTAGAAATCACTAGTTGAATAACATAAGATTTTAAAGAAAACTCAAATCATTCTAAAATCATTAGTTCATTAATACACCCCCCCCCCTAAATGTTCAGTTTCATTCTTATTTAATTATAAAAATTATGTTGATTTAATTTTTCTTAATTTATGTAGAAAAAAAAATTAGTCACATAATTTGCATTGAAATTCTAAAATAATATTTATTTTGTAACAAAAAAATTTATTATATAACAACACTTTAGATTAGTAATTTATAGTCAGTATATGTTGCTGACGGAAAAAAAAAGAAAAAGATTAGTAATTTATTGACAATGTTATTTTTACTCTTATGAAAGGACCTCGTAGACTTGTTTTGTAAGTAGCATCTATGTTGTTGGAGTTAGTATTATTTTCACGCTGGTAATTACTATTTGGATTCTTCTTAAAAGATAAAATGGACAGAGTTGCATGGATTATTGATTATTCATCAAAATATAACTGTTCAGAATGATGTAGTAAGACATGAATCATCATAAGACAGGTATAATTGTTGACTATAAAATCGTTTTGTAATATTTCTCATAATTTGTAATAGCATAATTAATCATCGACAAGAAAAAAGATTATTGATTATTCAGATGGAAACATATGTATCAAATTACCGAATCAAAATAGATCAGATCCAATTGAATAGTTGATTATGCGGACAAAACGGATCAAATAACAAATATCTCTAAAAATTCAGAAATTTGATCCGTGCATACTCCTACTTTCTGAGACTTGCTGATTAATACATCAACTATGTAACTTGTGACAGAAATCGATCGGGATAGTTGATAGTCCGGTTAAATGGTAAATGTTAGAGAAGAGAGTATAAAATACTAAACCAATTGCATACGAATTGCTTATTTATAATGAAGATACGATCACAGGTCAGAATAACGGGGAAACTACATTATAATAGGAGATAAGTCGAGAACTCAATGAAAAACAAGAACAATAAAAAATCGGAAATAAATTATTTTGTCATTAGCATTAGAAGTCTAGTTCGTCGTAATTAGCTAAATGTTTTAGGAGCCCATCGTTCAGTCATCAGATTCCAATATACTCGCAAGACAATTCTGCATAATGAACATACATAAAGAAGATTATGCATACAATATTAGTAAATATGGAACATTATTACCATTTAGATATATACAACATGGAGACTTAGACTAATTATGTTACCTGAGATTTGTGGGGAAGGTGGAAGTTGTTGTTGTTCTTGGAGTGAATTTTCTTGGGCTTACTTAGACCTAGTTTCCACCAATTACGAGATCCCTTTGAGTTCGTACGGTCTGAATCTTGAACGCTTAGCTCTTCTCTAAGTGTGGTCACTTTTCGCTGATGAGTCTTCTCCAATGGCAACAAAACTCCACCAAAGAAGATCTCATCAGCCGCAGAAATAAAACCGTAGTTTTCGACATTGAATTTGAAATCAGACGAAACAGGAGCTTCCTTGTACTTCATCTGATCCTTTCTTGATGAAATTGTCTGATGAAGCGTCAGATGATCACTGTCTGCAAAATCATTGGAGAATGAAATTCTTGCGTCTACAAAGGATGGATACATTGCGTCTTGTTCTACAGTATTAGCCATCTCTCTCTGACTTTCTGGTAAGTATGTGTTTCTTTTAATGTGCAGTCTATGGGATCTTCATGCATCCACATGTTTTGCATTTTATAGATATGAGACGTGGTGGGCATCCATGTGGATTTCTCCTTTATTTTTGTAACCTAATATTAAACTTTTAAACCTAGTTTTTATACAGTACTGAGTTATACGGATTCAATGAACTAAAGATATTTAATTTTATAATTTTGACTCTTCATTGTGGATAACAAATAGTCAATGAACTACGACATCTTTACACTTACTTTATGGACATATATATTAATTGAAGCATTAATGCGCCGTAAATATGGTATAAATTTAGGGGGTAAATAAGGTATCGATAATAAGAACAGCATTAGTGGAGAATTTTTCAAAATCAACTTCTTAACCTTTTTATATTAAGTGAAATTTCTTTGGTCTAGTGATTTAACTAAGAGTTCAATAGAGATTGATCCGCACATCCACGCGTATATTAGTTCTTACATTTTTATATATTAATATTTGTTTTTTATAATTAGTGTCATATATTCTAGATATATCATAATATAACTAATTGTGTTTAAAAGACGTTGACCGAATCAGATAATATAGTTATTTTTGGTACAAATATCTGAACCCGTTTCTCATACATATGTTATTTAGATATTTTATGTTAATATACATCAAAATAGAACTCATCTAAACACAAAAAGACTTAACTCAAAACTCACATATAAATTTATAATAGAGAAATTGCACTCCATGTACACTACTAACTGAGTAATTTGCAAGGATGGAATTCAGCATTTCTCGCTGATGTGTTTTTTTTTATTGTCCGCATTACCCCTATTCACTGTACAAAACATTCTAAAAGCCTAACTTACATACAAAACACCTATTTCTTTATCTTATGCGTGAAAAAAAAATTGTTGGAGAGAGTTACTTCCTTTTTCACTATAATCGATACACTCCTTATTTCTAAAATAGCCATTACATCTCTCATCTTTCCCATTCTCATTGTTTACTCCGCCGGAACCTTTCTTACAAACTAATCGAATTCTCACCGGATTATCCAGGCTCTGTACAATTGTAAGTTTTCTCCCGTAAAATCTTCTGTTATTTTATCTCTCTCCTCTCTCCTAATTCTCTCCTCCTCTCTTTTACGGAACTTTCTTCTCCATCATTTGCATGTACTCTTATTTTCACCAGATATAGGACAAAGTTTATGTCTTTTGTTGCTTTAGATCGGAAGGGTCTATAATGGGAGGGTCCAAAGGCTTGCGAAGTTCCAGTTTCCAGCAAAGATCTCTATAAATATTGCAGAGAGGGCCAGACCAGTTTCAGCCAAGGTATGTATTTATTTACTTATCTATGTGGCCGGATACGTGTTATAGTGACCGGTTTAAGATAAACATTATACGGCCAAGCAATATTAATAATTCAGTTCATGTACGTTCTGTTTTCAGGTCTATTACTGTTGGTGGCATTTTAGTTTCCAGCAAAGATCTTACAGATACTTTGAAGAGGACTAGGCCGAAATTTATATCAATAACAAGTTTTAGTTTAGCCATTTTTATCTAAAGATATTCGTCTCAGGTGCTATCGGTTGTAAAGCATAAATTTGCAATTAATTAACTATGCTTTCAGTGTTATATCCGGCTAAAAATCTTTTTAATCATATGTGTTGAGTTTTGGTAAAGAGTTAATTTTGTGTTTAGCCGTACACAAATTTTATCATGTGTTGTGGTTGGTTATAGAGTTAATTTTATGTTTAACCGACCATGTAGCCATGCTAATTTATGGAAGATATAAATGAGTCACATTATAACCATACTAACTTATATATCAACCATATAATTTGTACTTACGCCAACCCTACCCAAACTAAAAGCAAAGAAGATGAGTATGTGTTTATATATCTGTTAGCCGGCTAAACTAACAAATATACTGCCCGTAAAGATTTGATGCAAATACATAAAAATATATTTGTTAGCCGATTAAACTAATTAATGTTAACGAATGTTAACCGGCTAAAATAACTAATGTTAACGAATATTGGCCAGCTAAACTAACAAATACATAAACTTTAATAACTCATGTTAGCTGGCTAATTATTATACTATCTTTGCGGAGTTTTGCTAGTTAGTTATCGGCACTACAGTCTTCTTGTTGCGCCGTTGCTGTGAAGATCCTGGTGTCGACGAGCTTGTTTTCGGAATGTTGGTTCTCTGGGTCATATCCCTCTTATATGTTGAAGCTCTTACTGGCCGGTATATTTTAGGGTTTGTGTGCGGTGCTGTAGCATGCGTGTGACGGCGAGGCAGCGGCTGAACTTGGTGGAAAAAGTTTGAGAGTCGGGTCTCTTGTAGATTCAGTGGTCGAGGCCGCAGAGCAACTACGGGGATGGCTCTTTTGGTGAAGACTAATCGTGGATGGATCGATGTACGGTTTCGAACACACCGGCTGCCGTGAATTTGCGAGGCCATCGGATCCAATACCTTTGTGTTCATCGGGACTGGGCCATAGCTCATATGTCTTCTTTCCCTTGCTACAATCTCCTCTCTTTAGATCTTGGTCTAGATTTTGTTGGTGTTTATGCTTGTTCGTTCTTGCTGAATCCGTTCGTTCAGGGTTCTAACGTTTTTCCGATACCGTATATTTTTCTCCGACGTCCTTTTATCAGGGAAAAATTAATATAATTTTGTTACAATTAAAAAAGAAAGTGGGAGAGAGAGAGAATGATACAAGTGATAGGGTTACCAGTGTATTTTTGCATCTAATGTTATTGGGCTCCACATGTTTTTTCCATTCTTGCAAATTTCATTATTATTGTATATTTTCTATGCAAATCGCTCTTTATAATATTCGAGTGGAGTCTAATTTCAAAAGAAAAAAATGATATCCGAAAAGAATAACTCATACCTAAATTGATAGTCAATGTTCATGCCTAACTAATTTTATAAATTAATAAAATGACT
This sequence comes from Brassica napus, assembly GCF_020379485.1. Taxonomy (NCBI): domain Eukaryota; kingdom Viridiplantae; phylum Streptophyta; class Magnoliopsida; order Brassicales; family Brassicaceae; genus Brassica; species Brassica napus. The sequence continues at coordinate 294,589 of NW_026016596.1, read as the reverse complement.
ATTTCTATGTGTTTGGCTAAATTAAGTGAAATAGAAAGAGTTTTTTATTCAGTAAATAATTATATAGAGTGAGAAATCAAGTGACAATAAATGTAATACATTTTTCAAGTAATTATTTTATTCACAAAAAATGTCTTTAAATTATGTTTTTGGCTAAGTATTTTTCCACTGATTGAAACTAAAAAATAGTAAAACAAACTAAACTGAACAATTAACCATATGCAAAACTAAGTTATTATATTTTTGATTTGAAAACTAAAATAAAAATATGCACCATTATTATTATTGTAATATAATTAATGATGTGATGTATTGTTAAGGTAATAAAATTAATAAAAAATTTAAACTGAGTGAAATATGAAAAAAAAATTAATGTACTTATATTAGTGAAATTACTAAAATGACATCATACTTTTTTTATACTACTATCAATGTTTTCAAACAATTCTATTTTATATTTTCATTCATATTTTCAAATAATTCAAATATGTACTCTAGTTTTAAAAATATAGATTAATGTTTTTACAGCATGAGATCTAAGGTTCAAACCTCAGAAAATATAATTTATGGAACATTATGGAGAAAATGGTTAGAAAAATCTTCAGCATAGTAGAAGGCGTATCATCGAACATGGATCTTAGGGCGGGTCGGAGTGGCGATGTCAGACATGTTTTCTCATTAAGTGGTAAAATTGTCGACCGCATAGAATCGTCTATTTAATATTTCTCATAGTTCTAGTAACATAATTAACCAGAAAGTGAAAAAAATATATATTAATATATCAATATTTTAAAACTTTATTAATAAAATTAATTTTAGTGTTTAAGGATAATTATACCAATATGAAAAGGATACTAATTAGCAGAGCATGAGTAGTCAGCATTTCTTTTTTTGGTTTCTGAGCAAAAACAAAATAATTAAATATTGCAAAAAAAGAGAGAAAAAGTAGAAAAGATGAGAATCGTTTCTTTGGGAAGGCACTCTCAACAATTCATGAGAGATTATTGTACCATGTGTTCTTCTTTAATTTATAAACCACATTAAAAATTAATACAAAATTAAATTAAATGAAATACTATTACAATAATGGTTAGAGACTCACTTTATGAAATGACCCATTGCTGAATGAGGTTCTCAAATTATGTTGAAAGTTCTTCTCATTTTTCTATAATTATACCCTCTTTTTAAATTTTTATTTCTTAATAATATTTTGAGTGTGAGACACCCATGAAAAACCATTTGATATGGGTGCCCAAACACTCTAATTTTGTTTATATTCATTTTAAAAACAAAAACAAAATGACCTACCAAAATTCAGTAGTACTATATTTTTCATCTGACTATGTGTTTTTACATTTATTTAAAAATTTGAAACTAAAAATGATGTTGTTTACGTAACTATCAATAATGGTCTGCAGACTTCAGCACACTAAACTCATTATAAACTTGAATCAAGTATCTACATTTTCTTTAATCCAAGTATGGTGGTAGTAGTTCTTTAGCCAAACATATCTATTTTGTAAGAAAAGGTTATATTACTACATCAATATAAATTGTTAAATATTTTTCAATATAAATTCAGTTATATATTTTAAAATTTTGTGATATATATATTCTTCATTTTGACTATTTTATCCTCTTTTGCTAATAATACTAATGAATCATTCAAATTGGAACTACAACATATAACTATTTATCCTATATCAGAAAATATATTATATTTGTGAAGCAAAAAACTCAGATAAGAAGAAAAAAAAATAATTATAAAAACTCATGACATGGGTATCATCAAAAGTTTTATTTAAAAAAATAGATCTGAATTCAATGCAGATTAAATTGTGAAATCTAAGATCGTAACCAAAAAAATTCAACAATTATTTTTGCCGAGAATTCTTCCTTCAATTTTGTATAGATATAGATCTATAGATGCATTGCATATATCAGTTTAGTAATTTAGTTTGCATGAATTTCTGTTGTCTCTTACGCTTTGTTCGATCTAAATGAATGGCACTTGTTAACCGACAAACGTCCATCTTGTCCGCATCGGTTTCTCATAATTATTATCTTAGAAATACTATTAGTATTTTTATCAATCGCTAATCCGCAAGTGTTAAGCCATTTGCTTGTTTTATATAAAGAAATGTTTGCATTTTCTTATTCATAAGATAAGTTTCGCTTTAACTATCTGCAGCTACACAAACTTGTAAATATTATGCACTCTAAAGTCGAGTGTGAACATATTTCTATAGTCTATTTTTCTCTCATATATATGTTTTTCAATTCATTTAGTCATGTACATAAATGTAAAATTGAAAATTACTAATAAATCAACAAAGATGAGCTACATTTAAGAATTATAACAAAAAAATATTCTTGGTAGGATATATTGATACTACCATTAATACTTTAACAAAACATTCAAAACAAAACAAATATAATTATATTTCTCTCAAATTAATGAACAGATTCATACATGTTAATATGTAATTACTCAATAATACTTAGTTACAGACAAACAGATGAATCAATCAAGGAGACAGAGTACTGTAGCACCAAATGAGCCATGTGAGTCTGAGCTGTAAATGTTCGACTGATCAAAAACCCCAAAAACAGAAAACAATATCTTTTAAAAAAAGAGGTAAAATCTATATTTTTGGATTCAGACTTTAGGGTTTGACTAAAACTGTGGTAACCTTTGTCCTAATGTGACCCTCACGTGCTTCAGTTCCAGTCCTAATGGAATTTCCCCACGTTTCTTCAACTAGGGTTTTAACGTGTGGCGCTTTAGACCAAACCAAGCTCGTTCGGCTTACGTAACTATTTATGTGCAAACCATTCATTTATCCAAAGTATAAATGCCATGTTCCCTTGAGTGCAATTTCGTATCCAGCAAGTTTTTCGGATCGAGTTTTTTCAAGTGATAATGTGTTAAACTCCCATCTCATTGACTACTAACAGTAACTAGACATTATCGATAATCAAACCTAGATACATTATCATATTTTGCATTTTCTTAAATAGTCTGAATTTACCAAATTGCATTAAGTATATTGTTTTCATATTAAAAGTAGAGTTTTTGATTATTAAAAATGGCGCAAAGCATGGTAAGGGAATCTAGACACATAGATAGCATCATAGGACTTTTGTGGTGGATAAGTAAGCTGTATCTAAAGTTTATTTTGGCTGTCTTCTTGTCTCCAGTTTACTCTACACCTTCTGTCTTCTTCCTCTTACTTAAGTCTCTGCCTTTCTTGTGTTATTCACTTAAACAAAATAAAACAGCTTTTTACCACACTACTTTTTATTTCTTAAAACAGAAGTACTTCACAAACAAAAAGACAAACAAACAAGTCCAATTATTGTCACCATTTTTTATCGGCGTTCACCCTTTTATGTAAAACTGAACACAATAATGCAAAGAAATAATAATCGACTTGTATTTCAAAAAGAGATGAGTAGATTTGTCTACTCAAGAAAGACCAATATCTCTGATGAATGTAACCGATCCAATTCTATCAGCCTTTGCCAAAGACGGGGCATTTCAAGGACCGATTCTAAATAGCTAGCGACTTTTCGAAGCTTTGGCTTGCTTTGGTTCAATCATTCGATCATGGTCTCATGGATTAACTAATTGGCAGTCACCAAAACTTAAAACAAACATGAAACATATATGATCGATATGCGTTCCTATCAGAACAAATCCCAGACGGGCCGGATTAACAAAACTGTCCAAACTAATAATTATGCGAGTAATATAAACAAAGTCTAATGGATCTCACAGGAAAAAGGAAAAAAAAAAACTCAATTATATCCACGATATAGCACAACAATGTCTCTCTGAAGGCTCAAAAGCTTTAAATTTCACACAAAATCATCATCATGATTTACAGACACTTGATTTGGTCTTTGCAAAGGCATTTGCATTTGAGCACCATCAGTATTACTAGTACAGTGTAAACGCTTATACGTAGACAACTTCACTCTTTTGTTGGTCTCGTTGGGAGACAACGGTTGCAGCGGTTCCCGAGGTCTTTGTTGCGGCTTGTTGAAGCCACGGTTACGTACAGCTTGGTTTCGGTTGCGATCTGTTTCGGTTACTTCCGGTTTTGGACTAGGATTTGATTTGATGGGAATGAGCTTCCCATCTACCTGGTTTGTGAATACAAATGTAACCTGCAATGTTTTTATAGACCGTGAAAAGTTATCAGAAGCCTCTAAACTTCCTATACCACAGAGCTTGGCTTAGCGATTGATTAGATTGAAAAATAAACTCGGAGAGGCAACTAACCTCGTCACCAGCTGAAGCTTGCAGTATCATATCTGGAACAGACTTTGAGGTAGAATGATGACCCCAGCTTGCTAGATCTTCCTCCAATGGAGTGCCCACCTGAGACATTTCATGGAAAAAAACTTTTTAGATGAAATCAGATAGCAAACGCACGCGTAGAGTTTGTAGCTGACAATGGAATCAGTAACTAAATAGGAATCCTGTTTTGCTATGTTAAATATGATTTTCTGGTGGTAATGTTTCAGTGTTTTTTAAATCTAAGCTTTAGACAGACTGATTAGTGCAGGACGCAGTAACTAATCACATGAACGGACCTGTCTCTCGGAGATTTTCAACGAGTGAAGGCATCCTGCATCGTTTGCAAATCCGCCTATATCTTCTTGATCAGTCTGGCAAGCACTGTCATCAAGATTGTTCTCATTTCCTTCTTCCGTATTTTCTGTACCAGAGGCATCATTTTGGCACCTGCTGCAGCTCATCTTTCCATGGATTTCAGACCTATGAAAAAGGCAGAGTTTAAACCATTGGACTACTTTACAGTAGAGAATGTGTGTTCATGAATACTGAGATGCATAATCAGTTCCAAGAAAGTGGACATGACAGCCATATATGAGAGCGCAAACACATCGTGAGTTCAGGAGAAACACATACGTAACATCACCGTGGAAGGAAAATAAGTCTCTTAAATCCTCTGTTGAAAGTAAGTTTCCCTGGAAAATCAAAGATGTTGGGGTCAATATTTATGCATTGGGCATAAGCTGTCTAGTTGACGAATATAACATTCCAGCAAAGACCTGTCTAGTGCTGTTATCCGTCTGTTCATGCTGAATAACTTTTTGAAGCCCTTCTTTTGACATCTGACGCTGGTAAACCTACCAATATATCAAGAGAAATACCAGTATGAGAGTTTAGCAATTACTCCCGCGAGCAAAAAGTGAGGTCAGTCAGTTCTGTGGGTGTGGTACATTACCTTTTCTTCAATAGTTCCAGTACTAAGAAACCTGTAGACATACACTCTTTTCTTTTGCCCATCCCTCCAAACTCTAGCAGCAGCCTTTTTGACAGCGAAGTAATGAATGTATAGCACAATCAATCATCCCTTATCGACATAGTTCTGGAACAGATGTAAACGAAAGTTAAGATGATACTTACTTGTTTATCATTGGCAGGATTCCAATCGGGATCGAACAAAACAAGTCGATTAGCACCAATTAAATTTAATCCACAGCCACCTGCCTTGCTGCTTAAGAGAAATGCAAATTCATCCTACAGAAGCAAAACCCGAACCAAGTGATTAGTGTTTGCTCAAGGTTTGTAACGAAGGGAGAAATAAATATATAAGATCAAGTACCTTTGTTGGGTCGTTCAACCGGTTAACAAGCTTCTGCCTCTTGCTGATAGATGTTGATCCATCCAGCCTCAGATAAGGATATCTTCTTTCGCGACAGAGTTGAGCGAAAAGATCCAATGTCTAGCGCAAAAGGTGCAGGCTATTATCATTGTATGCAGACTGGATTTAAAATTGCTATCTATATGGAACATACCACGATGATGGCTTTATGCAGTCAAACAACAAACAGAGTTCAGTTATTGTGATGTTTGTAAGAAATAGTTGCGTTTTGGATACAAACAGACAGATTAGCTTAGCCTGTTCTTTACCTTCTCAGATATCACATGCAGAAATATAATGGCTCATAAGCCTCGGGATAACACATAGCTTATGGGAGACTAATTCAAAATAGATTGAAACATCCATTATTGACAAGTAGGCCAGTAGTAACACTGTCCCGTTCGAATAAAATAAAAGTAGCATACCTGCGTATAGTTTGATACAAGGACTATGCGGTCATCAGTATTCCGACGTAGGTTAGCCAAAAGTCTGGAGAGAACATGCATTTTCCCAGAGAGTTCGACCCAGGCACCATCACCCCCGGTCCATGCTCCAGATCTGAATGGATGTTTCCATTTAGATCACAATCAGTGACACACATGCAGTCACACAATGATTCAAACTAGAGAAAGAAGCCTACCTCCCGGAGAACATTTCTGCAGGGAAAAACTCTAAGCAATCCTCAAAACCAATAGTACCAGGACTTTTGCTTTTTATTGTATCGTAAATTAGCTACATAGAAGAAAAGTACGTTTATCATTAAGCATAAATTGGGAAAGATCGAACAGATTTGTCAATCACGTTGATCATGGATCACTTGATCATAGCACCTTAAGATGTCACAAAGATGCCTAACAATATTGGAGAAACTTAATTACAAATGGATACCTTTGGATGATTGCAGAGCTTCTTGAGAGCTGTTATATAAGCCAAAACTTTTGTCTGCTTTGCATTATCAGCAAGTGCTCTTTTAAGCTGCATGCAGAGGCACCCATTGTATATAGTTACATGTATATTTTACATAACGTATTAAGAATGACTGTGATCAATGCTTACATTTTTTGAGCTTATAAAATGATTGTACAAAGTGGACTGGAGAGTAGTCATCTTGCAACAAACTACTTCAATTATCTGCAAAACATCCAGCAAGCATCAAGATTTTGATGTATTACTGAGTCCAAAATAAAGAAAGCAGCAAAACTAATAACTAGTAGCTAGGAAAAGATGTTCATTCTATTTATATTCTCATCAGCTGATTATGTCCCTGCTAATACTACATATAGTACTCAGTCTGACGATTCAGCATATGAAGAAGTAATTAAGCCAATTCTATTGACAGAGAAACGTTTTAGCATCATAAGACACTTATTCAGAAGCCTGTGGCAGATGCAGAAGGAAAGTTACCTTAGGTGGTAAATGATTGGAGAGCAATGCATTAGTTCTCCTCAATATAAACTGTAAACAAAAGAAATTCTAGGTAAAGCAGTAAAATATAGGGCAATTGTCAATAATAGCACCTTTTGAAGTTTATGTCTCAAAAATAGCACTAGAAGGAGAAAGTCACAAAAATGACATTCATTAAAGGGTAAAATATCCCTAATACCCTTGATTTAAAATTAAATAAATAAACAAAAATAAAAAAAATTAAAAAATTAAAAATTAAAAAAATTAAAGATTATATGTTTTCAGATTCGAAATTTTATAAAAAAAATTTTGAAATTTTTTTTTCGAAATTTTTTTTTTATTTTTTTTTTTCAAATTTTCTTTTTATAATTTAAAAATACTTTTTAAAACAGTTTTTAAAATTTTTATTTTTTATTTTAGTATTTATTTTTTATAAAATTTTAAACCCTAATTCCAAAACCCCACCCCTTAACTCTAAACCCTAAGGTTTGGATTAATTAACCCAAGGGGTATAAGTGTATATTTACCTCTTTAATGAAACCTATTTTTGTGACTTTGAGCCTTGAGTGCTACTTTGGGAACAAAAACTTGGTTTGGTGCTATCCTAGTCTTTTTCTCTAAAATATAAGCAACAATTATAGTGATGCTCTATTGATCATAGTACCAATATCATCTAAGCAAACTGCATTCGTTTTAAGAAATATATCTAGATGAAAATGAAATCTCAATGACAATTAGATACATACAAAATGCTACGAGGTACCTGATTCACTTTTGAACTCAGTTCTGCCGAGCGTTCAGCAGCTAAATTTTTCTCTTCCTCAGTAGCTGTAGGTTCTCTTCCACAAATAATAGGTGCCTTATGTATGATATATCAAAAAAAAAAGGATGCATCAGTTTACGAAAGATAACAACCGTTAGTCAACTGAAATGAAGTTATGACACAGATAACTGCGTAAGCAGATTCTCTAATCTCAAAACTATCTTTATAAGCTTTCAACCTAGTGGAATCCACAGGCTATGAAGCTGCTATACGGAAATGAAACATAAATAATGTAGCGGCAAAGTATACACTACAAAGTAACATACGCTTTTTTTTTTGTGCAACAAGTAACATACGCTAAACCTACATTTTTAGGCCAATAATCGGCTTGAGATACTGATTTTGACATAGTTACAGATGAACGAACACGGAATGATCGGATTAGAACCAAAGGGAGGAACAGAGTTTATTGTATGTCACCTCAAAATAGTGGCGAAAATGCGAAGCATCGCCTAAACTTCCTGGATTTGTAAAGTTGACCATGGCAAAAAACTCTTCCAAGTCATTCTGGAACATTCGGATGCTGAAGAATCAGAAAGAAGGGAAGAACGCAAAACATGAAGAAATCAGTGAAATTTTTCATTACCTGCATGGGAGTTCCAGACAACAAAACCCGCCTTTTGCATGTCAATGAAGCCAAAGCCTGCATCCAAATATTACAGTCGAAATCAGAAAAGACAAGATATAAAAAGTATCATTGTACAAACTTGGTAGGATACGAACTAAGTACGTATGTGCATGCTACCTTGTTAGTTAGTGTCTGGTCATTTTTCAACCTATGAGCCTCATCGCATATTAGAAGATCACAGGATCCAGTCTGGCCGAACTTGGATGAGTGCATTCGGAATGTCTCGTAAGAAATAATAAGTACCTGTTAACATTAATTAAGTGATAAGTGCACTTTTCAGAGTCAGCGGGCAAATATGCACAATTATACCTGCAAAGCGCTTCGTGGTCGAGTGAAACTATCTATTCCAGACAAAACATCATCTCGGGTGCTTTCACAGAGGGCTATAAGCTGAATCCTGTCTCCAACCCATTTCTTAATTTCAGCTTCCCAGTTACTGACAAGACTCGTTGGTGTAACAATAATGGCCTTTTTAACCATAGGAGTCCCATCAAATCCTTGGCATAGAAGTGTGTATAGTAAAGTAATGGACTGCAATGTCTTCCCCAAACTGCCAAATAAATTTAGAAGGAGCTAAGAAAATTACATAGCAAAGTATAAGTGCCCAGACCACAATATCACATAAGGGAGAAGATGTATATTACCCCATGTCGTCAGCCAGAATGCAACCATTTATATTTTCCGAACCATGTAATCCTGAAACACAATCGAACATGAACTGGACACCTTCTCTGCAGCATCAGAAAAACCATCTCCATGTAAGTAAAGTTGTATATATCCTTCGTGATGCCAGTTATAAATAATGTGACACTCATTGATTTGTTGTATAGACAAGCCGTTCACTATGGTAAAATACTGAGAACATATTACGATGTGCTTCACCTAGCACTATGAGAGTGCGTTGGAAGCTTATAAGCAAGTTTTGATATCCTTAAGGATTACACTATTCTTGACATCATTTGTTAGATAGAAACTGGAAATACCTTTGATGAGGCCGAAGAAATCGAACAAGCAATGGATGCACAGTAATTTTCGTTGCGTCATCAGATTCTTCAAGTTGCCACAGTACCAACGGTTCAACTTCAGGTGGAAGAGAAACAGCTTCCTCTTCTTCATCTCTCTCAATAGTGGTTGATTCATTGAGCTTAGTAGGCAGAACAACCACAACTGGACTTGAAGAACCCCAAGGAACAAAGCGTTTCCGAGCCGAAAGGCGACGAGAAAGTTGACCGGTGGTATTATAACCATGAGAACAAGGAGGCTTGAAAGGCTTCCTACACACTGCCGCTCCTTCAGATACTGAAAGCACCCGAGGAAGGAGTGGCTGCCGTTGCACCACCAGATTGCCCCTGTGAACAGTGCAGAAGATTCAATTCCATTTTTCATAAAACAATCACACTCAAGGATATCTAATCGATACAGCTTCAGCGAACAACCACAATCATCAGCTTGAAGATGAAACCATAATGATACTCTACAAAGAATCGCGAGCAACTATATCAACCCTAAATCCCAATCTCGAAAACTCCAGATAGACGCTTACGAACAAAGCTTTAATCAAGTTCAAGCTCAAGCTCAAATTGATATCGAGAGACTTCGATTACGTACCTCAATAGATCGTTTACGTTCTTAGATTTCCGATCGGCGTCGGACGGAGGAGAAACGGCGGCAAGGTCTTCGCAGTCAGGGTTTTCGTCGGAATTTTCGTACTCTCCTTCCGAATCTTGAGATTCTTCCTCGTAACTGTCGCTGGAATCTTCGGAATCGGAAGACGAGATGACGACTTCTTCTTCTTCCTCCATTCTCGACGACGGTAGCCACCTACGACGACGAGTACAGAGTACGCTTTTAACGATTCTATTTGGCGGCAAGAAAGAAACCTAAAAACCAAATATTTTTGAAACAACAAAATAGATAAAAATAGGAATTGACTGAAATACCCTTGAAGCTAGATTGGCTTATAACCGTTTTAAGTTTAGGATATCAATTACGTAATTTCGTACCTTGTAATTTTCAAGTAATTTAAAATAAAATACTTAAACCGGTTATTGACTACCGTTTAAGGTAGGTTGGTTTAACCGGTTAAGCCTTTCTTTTCCTAAAATAATTTACGATAAAATAAAATAAAAATCAGAAGTTTTTTAATTCGTCGAGGTTGATTTACGTCACCCACTTTCATGGCCGCACCTGCAAACTTCTCTTCTCAATGTTCCGATTATACCCAAACTGCTCTCTACCTTCTCTCCTCTTCCTTCCCCGCCTTCCTCCTTCTCGCTCCTTCCGTTGCCGCGCCACCGCCGATATCCCCCTAGGCGACGGAATCCGGATACCGCGTGAACAGGATTCCTCCTCTGACACGGCGAGGTCTCGAGATGTCTCCGCCGCGGCCGGAGGGAACGGTGAATCGGGTAAGTGGAGGAAAAGGAGGCTGCTGTGGTCGAAAAGCGGAGTGAGTTACTTGGTAGGAGACGACGACGCGCTTCCTCTGCCTATGACTTATCCGAATACATCCCCTGTGTCGCCCGATGAGATTGACCGGAGGTTGCAGTGCGATCCTGTTGTCGAGGTTTCCCAACTTTCTTTTACTGATTTGATGATTTTGGATAAGTCTCAGCCATTTAATTGTGTTGTAATAATCAGAGTAACATTTTAATTGTTTTTGAAAAGCTTTTAGTCAAAAACAAAAAAGAAAAAAACATTTGAATTGTTTCGTGTGGAGTTTGTAAGCTCAGATTATGTTTTCTTTGGATTTGTGTGATATAAGGCATGGGTGTTAGCATTATGTAAAGCTAAATATGCAAGCTTTTCTTGATTTGGGGTGAGGATTAAATGAAGAAGAGGAGATAAGCTCTGATTCTTGAAGTGTTTCTGAAATGTGAACATTTAACTATGAGTTAGATTTTCCTTGGATTTTTGTATGGTAGAAGCATGGGTGTTAACGGTATGTAAACTAAAGATGCAAGCTTTTCTTGATATGTGCTGGGGTTGGTTAGGTGAAGAAGGGGAGATATGATGCTAAAGTTTGACTTTAACTATCAGACTCTTTACTGGGTTCTATGCAATAGGCCAGTGGTAACGTTATGCTTAAGACTATATTCTGATCATAATATTCCTGACCAATTCTCAGGATTGCAAGGAAGTGGTTTATGAGTGGACTGGCAAGTGTAGAAGTTGCCAAGGATCTGGATCTGTCAGCTATTACAAGAAAAGGGGTAAAGAGGTTATCTGCAAATGCATACCTTGCCAAGGGATAGGTCAGTTTCTGTTTTTTACCTTTCTGAGAAAGTTTGAAAGATTCTAGAGTTATATATCTTTGAGCTGCTTCCTTGATTGGAAAGGAAATCAAATCCCCACTTTCTGAGTTTTGTAATTTAGTTTCGGTCTCTAGTGTATTATGCTAAGTAATCTTGACTAAAAAAGAAGTTTAAACTGATTGCAGGATATGTGCAGAAGATAACATCTCGAACGGACATTGATGTGATGGAAGATTTGGATAATGAAGCATCTTGACCCTTGGGTTTGCTCAAACCAGTGCACAACTATTAATATGAGTGCATGTGCGCTTGAGTTCGTTGTTGAAGTTGCTTCTTTGGGATGTTTGGCCCAAACAAGCTGATTGGAGGTATAGACAGACAGAGACTACTGATTCTTGTTCGGATAATGGCTTCTTCTTTTTATCAATACTACCCAAATAGGAAACTACTGTTCTATATGTATCAGGTCTTGAGCAACCATAAACTCTAGGAACTCTTCTTTGTGTTTAGGTTGTTTCAGTTTTCCACAGAGAGAATATAAAGCGGTAAAATACAATCTCTTACTTCAAATTACTCTACAGGTCAACAGTGGTTCAATAATATATACAAATGGTTTCCGTGAACTAAAAAGGAATAAATACAGTTATTTAGAAGTAGAACTGTCATGGCCCAAATGCTTCCTTGATTTAAACCTTCTTCCATGAGATCTGTGTACTTCAATTTTAGAGGCCAAGACAAATGACCCTGTCGTTTACAGGTCCCCTGATCTATCACTAATGAGCACTTGAATCTTATCAGTGTTAGCAACTCTAACTCGGCCCGGTGTTGTTTGTGCTTGGCATGTTCTCAGGAGACGCCCTACAACAAGTAGGAAACAAAAAGTTTGACATCAAAATTTATATGACAATGCTTCTGTTTCTTTTTTTAAGTGTCAAACACTGTTATGATTCTTACTGAATAGTTAGGCCCTTTCTCTGGAGGAGTGCACTAGGAATTGTACCTTGAAGCTTGTTGTTCTTGATGGACCTGCAGATTCACTATTAACATCAACCAAAATAAACTGATGCTAGTTTTGGTCATGATGATGCAGTCTGTTACAGGTTTAGTTTATCATATAACTAAAGTGAACATTGTTTAGCATGATCTCAGATTCATATGTGTAGGCTTGCTGTTATAAGAAGAGAGGAGGAGCGGAATATGTTTACAGTATGCGGAGATTAGGGAGCTGTGCAAGTGACTCTGGAATCGATCCATTGAACTGGTTGTCCTCTAAATGTCTGCCTCATCCACCAAAAGAAAATGGTAAGCTTAGAATATAAATCTTTTGCACAACAGTTATAGAAGTCTGGTTGCAAGAATGGCATACAGAGTTTCTAATCTCGTCAGTGGACTCAAATCTGGTATCGGTCCTGTGAGGTTGTTCTTCCCTAACCATCTGCAAACCCCGAAAGTTGCAGCTGAAACTCAGTTTCCACAAAGAAACTCCCAGACATTAACAACTTTTAAGGATGCAAAAAGTCCTTACAGATCTTTAAGTGCAGTCATGTTGCTAATGCTTGGTGGTAGAGAGCCCGCTAGTCCACGATTTGTCAGATTCCTAGCAAGAGAACCAAAATCATAGATGAATACTTTACAGCTACAGAAGCTTGTCTTAGAGTATTGAGTTGTTTTTTGCTTACAGAGAAATCACTTTGGTGATTTTTTCTTTGGAGCAAGTTACACCAGTCCACGAGTTGGCAAGAGGAAGGCATGGATCACCGGACCAATCTACAGGAGGCTCGTCGATACTCTCTAACAAATCTTCCAACGCAGTTACTGCAGAACAATGTATTGTTTCCAATAGCTTCATAATACATAAAAGACATGAAAGCAGAAGGGAACATGTACATTACCATCGCTTATATTAGTGGCTCCACCTATGGGAATAACCTGAAACACTTCTCCAGCATTGATCACTGCTCCCATCGGTGAACCTTTAGCAGTAGTCAACGTGATCGTAGTCTGACCTGACAATGGCCACTGACCTGAGTAAACCATAACCCCATTGGTGCTCACATTGAGTTTTCTTGAAAAGGTAGCTCCATTGATTGATGCACCAAAGGCTCTCCAGCTCAAGGGGCTTGGACTCCTATCATCCTGAAAATACAGAGCTATATAGTACTTTGTGGCCGGAAGAGGAAACGGCGGCCATTTAAGCTCTAGAGCCTTCCCTTTAGTCACTGTGAAGCCTTCCACAAAAGCTTTAGCCGGTGGAATGTTCCAGAAGTCTGATGGGTTAACACTGCTTTGAGAAGTCACTGACTGATGTTTCTTGTCAGAGAACGGTTGCCATAGACGGTTGTATTTATCATCTGGATAGCTAGTTTTTTAACATGTTACATAACATATCATTACAAGTGAGGTTTTTAAAAAATGAAAATGTAAGATCATGAAACAATGATTATTACCTAATCATCTCTCCATCTACTCCAAAGCTGTTCCTAGCGATGAGGCTGAGCTTGTATAACCCAAGATCAGTTGAATTATACATTGTATCCTCAAGAGATTGCACATCTAAAGCCGATATAAAAGGTGAGGAAAGTGTATTTGCGTTCTTGGCTAGACAAACACTTAGTGTCCTCCCGGGAACACCAACAACGATCTCGTAATAAGAACTCTGACCCTTGGAGTAATCCTCAGATGTATTCACAACGCTCCATTTTGTACCTCCAATGATCTGGTCGAACACCGGCGGGCTGTTTTTTCCGTCGAAGTTTCCGTAGTAGTAAGTGGTTCGGATAAGGTACTTTGAGTTCCTGGCGACGGGGAAGTTGTAACAGTGTTTTCGTGATGACTTGTCTGGGAAGTAACGCAGTGTTGAGAGGATTGGAAGAAGGTCCTTTTGTTTTATTGTCGTCGTGTTTCCTACGTTGATGAATCCTCTGTCCGATGTGTAGTTTATGTCGTTGAGTTTGGTTGTGGAAGGTGATCCACAGTTTAAGTAAAAACCTTCAATGTGAGATGGAAAGGTGACGTATTAGGGGATTTATAACGATGTTTAGCATGGAATAACGAACGTTCAGATGAATATATGAAAAATCTTTTGACATTGTATCAAGAATCATACCTCGAGGAGGAGGGAGAGCTTGAGAGATTGAGAACGATAACAAGAGGAAGAAGAAGAAAGGAAGCATCGTGACGTATCTTTGTTGAAGAAGCAGAAACAAATGATCGGATTGTTTCTATGTTTTTTGATGGAGAGATTGAATAGGGGAATGCTTCAAAGGCTATAGAAAACAACGTTGAAGGTTTCTAATATTGTTGATTTTCTTATTTTTAGCATCAATATGAGGTTTGAGTTTTACTGATTGGAAGGATATAGGCAAAAGAAAAGGAGGTGACTAAATAAGCTACATGCAATCTCTCTTTTCATTTTTTTTGGTTGGTGTGTGTTTTTCTTTAATTTAACTTGGGGGTCATGTCCTTCGAATAATCTTTTGAGCTGATATTTCATAAACAAGTGGTATCTTTAGATGTGTTTTAATTTTACAAAACAGTTTTATGTTTCCTTACAGAGCTACTAACTAACACATGTCTGAAGATGATGATATTATGTATGCATCAAATTTAAATTTTTTCTAGTTCAGTGATTCATATACAATGCGAAAAATGTTCTATAGATTCATCAAAACGTTATACAAAACTTAACAGCTTAGCTAGCTTACCACAAATGTTGAGGGTGATCATATGATAAAACATGTGTCAATTAAACAGATAGTCGGTCTATTTCTATTTATCGGATAAGATAAATTTTAGAAAATAAAAATTAACAATGATACAGAAATAAACCAAATTAATCGGAAGTTTCTTTGAAAAAAAAGTATACAGGAAAAGGTAGTTAAAAATATAAAAGGAAAAAAAAAAGTAAGAGTTGGTCTCCTTTAAAACCCTAAATTGTAACTGCAGCTGTTCCTTGTGGACCACGATGAAGATGTTGGAACTTCCAGAAGATTTGATAGAGGAGATACTCTGTCGTGTACCAGCCTCATCAGTGAAGCAACTACGATCTACTTGCAAAGGATGAAACCGTTTATTCAACGACAAAAGAATCATAAGAAAGCACTTTGATAAAGCCCCAAAGCAGTTTATGGTTCTCATGCTGCTGTCCAACTCATTCACAATTCTTCCAATGAGCATCATCCATCTCAATGGAACTCCATCTGTAAAACGTAAACGTGAGGTTGGCCTACTCGATCCGCATCACAATAACTCATATCGATTCCATATATATCAAGTCTTTCACTGCGACGGCTTGTTGTTATGCGCCTCTCACAAGGAATCTAGATTCCTGGTTTGAAACCCTCTTACTAATCAATCAATATGGACTCAGTTAAAGAAACGTCCCAAACCCGAACGGGTACCCAAACGCCCACTCCTAGTAAAGAGAACCAAAACTAGTTGATGTGATATGGTGTTACTTTATTTCCGTTATTGATAATTTATTATAATGATCTTTTTTACTTTTGGTTTATTTTGGATTTGAAAATTAATTTATTATTCACATTAAACATTTAAATATTTATAAATTTTATGTCTTGATTTTTTTAGATGTCATAACTCTTACCTTGTTAGACAAAATTATAATAGTCTAAACTATTTTTTGATATTTTGTATATCAAATGAAAATAAAAAATATAGAAATTAAAGTTAAGTATTTTCTAAATGTTATTAAACATAAAAATATACATATCCAAACTATTATTTTATGTTTATAAAAATATTTAGAAAATATTAAACTTTAGTTTCTATATTTTTATTTACATAGCTAATATATTATTATATAATAAAATTAATTTATTTATTAAGCCGCGGTCGATCCAGTGACCCATCGACCCAGTAAATTATCTGGTTCAGTGTCCGGGTCGGGTTTAAAAATATTGGTGACAAGTAACTCGGTAAAACAAGTCAAAGCTCAACTCATGTTATTTTTTTTCTTGGACAAAAAAAACATGTACACAGCCTTTTTTTTTGCTTGTCCTCTGCTTAAAGTTTTCGTTTTTCACCCAACTCATTCCCTTGCAAGTTACAAGCTTTCCACACAGCATTTTTAAAATTCTGTATCACCTCGTATATTGATAACTAGAGTTTATCCCGCACATCGTGCAGGTATATTTTTATTTTATAAATATTTAATTTTGATATTATTATATAATTTTAAATATACAATTTTATATCTTAGTGTTATGTATTTTATAACTCTTTAATTTTATTGTTTAGGGTTTTTTATTACTTTATTAATATAAGAGTTTATTTTATACATTTTACCTTTTTTATTACGTTTTTGAGTTTTCATAATTTGAAATAATAAAATAAAAAATATTCTTCAACATATGATTTTTGAAAATATATAGCTGTAGAAATAAATTTTTAACATATGTTAATAACTTCATTTGTATAAAAAAAATCTGACATGATTAATAAATTTGAACCCGTTTTAGTGATAGATGATAATTTATTTAAATGAAAGCATTATATTACTTAATTACGAAATTAATTAATGCAATATTTAATAAAAATTATTTAAAAATTTAGTAGGATTTTGTTAGATTTTTCTCAACAGATTTGTTATAACTGAAAATAAAATTCAAATCTATAGTTAAAATTAATTTATTATTAATATTCCTATTAATTATTATGTCATATTATGTGATTAATGAAATGGTCCTAGTAGACTTCTAAATATTAGATAAAAATGGTACTTCTCTTTTAATAGAGAAACTAGATTTTGACCCGCGCTTGAAAGCGCGGGTTTGGTTTTGTTTTGCTTTTCATAATTATGAAATTTAGTGTTTGAATCATATAATCTTGAAGATTATTTCACTAATGAAATTTAGTGTTTGAATCATATAATCTTACACCCAAATCTTGTATAAAGCTTCTATGTAGTGTAGTATCTTACATGTAACGTGTTTTGTAGTCGATGGTAGTATGTGAGGGAAATAAATATTTCGTTAACGTAACAGTTATAATAGGTTGTGCTTTGGTTTTGGTTCATGTAATGTATTTTGTTTGGGTATGGTGGTTTAGCAATCGGTTTTAGTGGTTATGTATAAATAATAATGTATACAGTTCGCATGGTTAGAGTAATAATCGGGCGTCTATAGGATAAAAAAGACTGTCAATTATTGTTATAATATACAGGGTAAGTCCAAAAAAATTTAAAAATAATAGGTCCAAACAACTTTCATAGGTAGATTTTTTCAAAATCCTTCCCTTTTAATAGTATTGATTCATTCACCATGTTTCATAATATATATTATAGATACAGAAATAAGCAAACAAGAAAGCGCCTGTAGCTCAGTGGATAGAGCGTCTGTTTCCTAAGCAGAAGGCCGTAGGTTCGACCCCTACCTGGCGCGAAATCTCTCACTTTTTTTTTATTAATTTTTTTCCCCAAATAAAAAGCCGACGAAGTGGCCGCGGCCGACGCGTTCAAAAAGCGTTGCGTCAGGGCGAAGCAAAGCTCAACGTTATAACAACGCTAAACGTATCTCCCCCAACAGATAATCATACCCCTATAAAACCTCCTCCCAAATCCCTAACTTCTTCTCCTACAATCACTCTCTTCATTTTCTTCAGAATCATCAAAGCAAATCTTCAAATTCGTTTTCGAGAATTCAAAAGAGGAAAGTTTCTTCTTTCGTTTCTTTTTTCGTCTTAGCTCATGGGTACTTCTCAGAGTCGGGAAGATCGGATCTCCGATTCCGATACGGAATCCGATTCGGACTACTACGAAGAAGAAGACGATGATCAGAAGCAAGGATCTTCATCCGCCTCTGGTTCGAAACCCTCTTCTGATTCAACATCGACTCACGAAATCGAGAAGAAGCTTAACGCCTTGAAGCTGAAATACCCATCATCATCATCCCCAACCCCCAAGATCAAAAACGCGGTGAAGCTTTACCGCCACATCGGTGGAAACACGCCCAAGGCGAAATGGATCACCGCGGAGAAACTCACATCCTACAAATTCGTCAAAACGTCGTCGTTAGAAGGAGAGGACGTTAATGATTACGACGACGGTGAAGAGTCAAACGAGAAAGGTGAGTCCTTTTGGTTTCTCGGCGTTGGTGGTTCCAAGGTCAAAGCTAGGGTTTCGAGTGATATGCAGTTGAAGATGTTTGCGGATCAGCGTAGAGTTGATTTCGTGAGTAACGGTGTCTGGGCTTTGAAGTTCTTGACGGATGAGGAGTATAGAAGGTTCGTTACTAGGTTCCAGGACTATCTCTTTGAGAATGTGTTTATGGTTAAAGCCTCTGAGGAGAGTAAGATGAAAGTTTACGGGAAAGATTTCATCGGTTGGGCTAATCCCGAAGCTGCTGATGATTCTATGTGGGAGGATGCTGAAGGTCCACCAGAGGAGGAGGAAGAGGTTGATGAGAAAGATAGGGACTTGACGGAGGAGTTTGAAGAGGTGGCTAACGGTGGAGTCCAGAGTTTAGCTTTAGGTGCGTTGGAGAATTCGTTTCTTGTGAATGATTCAGGTGTTCAGGTTTATAGGAACATGGACCGTGGGATTCACGGGAAAGGTGTGTGCGTTAGGTTTGATGGTGGAAGAGCTGGTTCGTCGAGCCAGACGACGACGCCGAACAAGGCGCTTTTGATGAGGGCGGAGACTAATATGATGCTGATGAGTCCTGCTAAGCAAGGGAAGCTGAACACGAGCGGTGTTAAGCAGCTTGATATCGAGTCGGGGAAGATTGTTACTGAATGGAAGTTTGAGAAAGACGGGACTGAGATCACTATGAGAGACATAACGAATGATACTAAAGGCTCGCAGCTGGATCCGTCAGAGTCCACGTTTTTGGGGTTGGATGATAATAGGTTGTGTCAGTGGGACATGAGGGACAAGAGAGGTATAGTGCAGAACATCGACTCGCCCGTCTTGGAGTGGACTCAAGGGCATCAGTTTTCTAGAGGGACTAACTTCCAGTGCTTTGCTAGTACTGGAGATGGGTCGATCGTTGTGGGATCGCGTGATGGGAAGATAAGGCTGTACTCGAAGACATCAATGAGAATGGCTAAGACTGCTTTCCCAGGGCTTGGTTCGCCGGTGACACATGTGGACGTGTCTTATGATGGGAAATGGATCTTGGGGACAACTGATACGTACTTGGTTCTTATATGCACCCTTTTCACTGACAAAGATGGTCGGACCAAAACAGGTTTTAGCGGAAGGATGGGGAACAAGATACCAGCGCCGAGGCTGCTGAAGCTAACACCATTAGATTCACACTTGGCAGGAAAAGATAATAAGTTTCACGGCGCGCTTTTCTCATGGGTAAGTTTCGCTTGACACGTTCTTGTTTACAAGTTGTTTATTCTTATAAAACCTAAAACTCATAGTCTTTTGTTTGTGTGTTTCTGAATGTTATTTGCAGGTAACGGAGAGCGGGAAGCAAGAGAGGCACATCGTAGCAACAGTGGGGAAGTTCAGTGTGATATGGGACTTGGAACGGGTGAAGAACAGTGCGCACGAGTGCTATAGGAACCAGCAAGGGCTCAAGAGCTGTTACTGCTACAAGATCTTGTTGAAGGATGAGTCCATCGTGGAGAGCCGTTTCATGCACGATAGATTCTCTTTCTCTGGTAACAAATCTCCAGAAGCTCCACTTGTGGTTGCCACTCCTCAGAAAGTCAGCTCCATTAGCCTCTCTGGGAGACGATTGTGATAAACACGTTTAGTATCTGAAACTTTTTTCATGTTGGTTTTGTAATGAAATTTGCTTGTGTATCGTTTGATTGGTTTTCTTGTGTTTGTGTGAAGAAGGTTTGTGTTGAATGACATTTGGCTTTCCTCAAATAATTTTTCTTGAAACAGCTTTGTATGTGTTTGAATCAAATTGGGTTCGACTTTGGTTTCTCATAGTTCTTCACAACATACCGTAAAATAATCACTTCTTCTGATCAGCTAATGTTTTAATGTTAGACTTAAGTAAAACATACAAATGAGTTATAAGCAAACCATTAAAAAGGTTCTTGAATCTTGATTTGGTTCCATGGTACATTAGAAACATCCTGAACCTTGGTTTATACATTAGTAATTGTAACTTTCACTTGTACAAAGAATCATTTATTTCAACAGACAACTTTCTGGATCACCAGATTGATTTTTTTTTTATATGAAATGTTAAATTTGTTTATCATCATGGAAAAAATATATGTATAAAGAATGGAGAGCTAAAAAGAAACTATGACAAATCAACTTTTAAACTCGGAGAGCACATGATTTTTTTTAACTCTGATGAGCATTAAACCAACGTTGCATCAGACCAGAGAGCTTTGGTTGTAGTACTTTCTCTGTTCCTAAAAGATGTATGTTCTGGAAAAAAAATGTTTCAAAAAGATACATTTTTTACTTTTTCATTGTATGATTTTATGAAAAATTGTAAGTTTCAAAAAAAAATAATGGTGTTTATTGAATTTCTATTGACTAAAAATTATGAAAAATTGTTATTCACAAAAAACAGTGCATATTTAATTAGTTTCTTAATATATGTGAAAAGTCTAGAATATGCATCTTTTAAAAACAGAAGGAGTATTTAGTTGACATAATCCGATTTCTCACTGTCTAATCAATCATCCGAACAAACTGCGGTTAATAGATTAATTAGTTTTAATATAAGATTATAGAGTACCTATTGCAAAATATAAAAGAAATTAACTTTTCATAAAAGACACAGAAATATTTAAATTTTATTTTCTTTGTTTTCATTTATCGTAGATTTTTTTTAAAAATAATTTAAACTACTATGTATGATTTGTAAAACACCAAGATTGTAATAGATTGTTGATAACAAAAATAAACTAAAACCAAATTACATCCACCAATTTTGGTTTGCCTTATCATCATTCACTTCATTTTTCAAGTGGCATAGTAGTATCTTCATCAAACTGTAAAAACAAAATAAAATAATTGTGTCCATACTACAATAAAAAATCAAAAAATTCAAAAAAAAAAAGAGAAGATACAAAGTATATGCGATAATAAAGGAAGAAAATATGCTAAAGAAGAAAAATAAGAAATAAAAATCTAACTTTTTATTTGAAATAGAAAACAGATTTTAATAACATAAATTAAAAAAAATTAAAAAAGAAGAAACACAATTCATTCACTGGTTCGGATGGTGGTTCAACCAATAGCCAGATTGCTGGATTAATTTTTTATACGGATTTTATTGAGTTTTTAAATAATGGATATTTATTAAAACTAAATCGGATGATGATGCAGCACATCTTTGGAATAAAGTCATTTATTTATTTTCCTACTATTTTGGATTCAATTTTTTTTTACACAAATAAGTAGTGTTCCTGTATTTGGTAAGAGGAAAAATTGTTAATTATGACCTAAAACTTGATTTTAAATGCAAAAAAATGTACTCAATTCAATCAAATGCAAAAATAACCAAAAATTCTAGTGAAATTACAAACAGCCTTTCATGTTCAAATAAAAAATATGTATGCATTTTTACGAATATAATCCCGTGAAATTTTATGTGGTTTGTGAAGTATTCTGTGAGAAGACTTCCAAAGAAGTCTTTCGTGCGAAGATTTCCCAAAATTCGTCCGGGCGAAGACTTCCAAAAAGTCTTTTCATTTAATAGAACTTAAAAATAATTTGTAAATTTATAAAAAAAAATTGTGGAAAAAAAAATTGAAATCATGTAAGTATAAACATTTCAAATGATGTAAAGTGAATATAGGTTGTAAGTCATGAATGTCTTTGGTTTTGGGTTGGGTAACATATGTTGTAGCATCGTTTGTATTTTAGGGTTAGATTTTAGAATTTTACTTTAGAAAAATGAAATTAAATTGGACATATATGTATTTAATTTTGTATATATTAAACATTTTATAAGTTGATCATATGTTTTTTTTTCATCCGCTTGATCATATGTTTAATGAATTGTTTGTTGTTATATATTTAGTTAGTTATTTTATTTTTATGGTTTGTAATAAATAAAAGTAAAACTAAAATTTAATTATTTTTTAATCTGTGTTGAAAATTTAAATAATATTTAATTTGCAATAGAATAGGTATATTACTAATAAATGCTGTAGTTAAAACTAATTCTTTAATTTGTACGCTATGTAACTTGTCATTGTTTTTATGAAATGAATAATAGTTTTTAATCCTAAATTCTTACAATTTTATAATATCATTATATCAATTCTAAGCAATGTTAAACTAGAGTTATTGATGTTGATTGGGAAAGGCGGTAGATGTGTGGAAGACCATTTTTCTTTCAAAAGCCATCTTTAATTTGTAAAGTTTAACGCTTTAGATTTTTTAAAATAATCTATAGCAAAAATAGCAAAAAAAAATATGTTAGCTCTGGAAATTAATTCTCTATAAGATTTTGCTTAGTTCTTTCAATTTTCTTTAAAAATAAATTTACAACAAAATATTAAAGCCAGAGCTAAAAAATTACTGTCTAATTTTTAAAGTGAGAAACATAAAGCTACAACCCTTTTCAATCAATCCTATTGTCATTAATGCTTGTAAGTTACATTGGGATGTATCAAAAAAATCCATATATATGGCTTTAAATCCATGATTTTGTTATCTAATCATGATATGTGGTTTTAGGTGTCCAATTTTCGTAAAAACTAATTTCTAATAAAATATTAGAGTATTAAAATAAATCAATATTAAATACTTATACAGTATTTACAGATAAATAAAATATTAAAAATATAATACTACAAAATGGATACTATGTATACATATTAATGTATTAAAATATATTAATAATTTTTTTTTTGACGATATCCATCTTCTAAAATCAAGTGGTAGTCGATAAAATTTAATTTTTTTATATATTTAATATTTTGGTTTGAATCTGGATATTTAGATTTAAAATTAGAAATATAAGACTTTAATATCGGATGACAAAAAAGGACTTTAATATCCATATCTTCACCCTGAATATCCAGATTTTCGGAGCGGATTTAGGATTGAATATGGATTTTAGATAATGATTTCACCCCTATTGTACATTACTTGTAGATTATTTATTCCGTTTCATACTTTCATTACGCTTTGAGCTAAACTAATACAACAATTAGAAATTTCACAAGTGACAGAAAAATATAGAACAGCTAGCGTGTGTGTACTCAAAACGAAAAGAAAATATAACGGGTAAACCAAGTTGATTTTGTGCCTTTTTAATAATTGTTATATGACCAGTAATTACACTATTTAATTTATGTTACCCTAATTGACAACGATTGATATATTGTTTTCTTTGCAAATAGGAAGTGTGTTTTTAAAAGATTGACATTTATCAAAATAAATTTTATATCTACGCATTTTATTAGTTAATAATAATAAATTGTAAGAAAAATGCATTTTTGAATTTCTATGAATTTAAAATTATAAAAAATCGATAATCACATAAAACTATATGTTTATAATCAAAAATTAAAATTTTAATGTGTCAAACACCAAAATACATTTTCATAAACACATAGAATATCATTTAGAGAGTGTTATTGGTTGTCTATGTTAAAGTTAGCTCCATTAGAATTTGAAAATTTGATTCACTTACAATATAAGACATGCTAAAATATATACTCTCTCCGTTTCTTATTAATTGTCGATGTAGAGTATAATTTTTGTTACAAAATAAGTGTTATTTTAAAATTTTAATGCAAAATTTATCAAGTTTATTATTTTTTTTTCTATTGGTTGAAATCTGATTACATGTAAAGATAATGATGTTTTTATTTAGAAAATATACAAATTTAGATATTTTTTTAATTTGTGTGCACAAATCTAAAACAACATTTAAATGAAAAGGAGTATAAACTTTTAAAAATTTGATTCACTTACAACTTAAGATAAATTGATTTTCTTAAAATTTAAATAGCTATCATTGTATCTATATATTAACATGATATCATTAGATGACAAAAAAACCACATGATATCATTTGATTTTTGTAACATAATTGAACCCTTTTCAAAATGATTCTAACTTCAAATATGACTCCAAAACACCAAACTTCATAACATTGATATGGTTTTCAATTGTTTTTTTTTTTTGGTAAAAATGTTAAAATTTATTACCATTTTTTTTTTGACAGAACTACATAGAAACAAGAGAAGCAGATGCAACAAAATTAAACTAAAACACCTACTCAGCCTAAGCTATACAAAAGAGAACAACTACAAGCAAAGCAACAAAACTATGGGACACAACAAATCAGTACGACCACTTGCCACAAAATATGGACCCACGGTGAAGCACGAGACCTGAACCCGGGAGAATTGGCAGTACCCGATGATCAGATTTAAGAGAATGGGTCCTCAAGAACAGCTCGCGAAAGACGTCCTTAACTGTAGCCACCATGGACAGAGAGCAACACCCGAGCGGCCTCACTCGCATAACAGAAGACGAGCATTATTGCAGAGAGGGGACAACAGAGAAGCCACAAACACCAAGAGAACCTATACAAAACGGGTTGAGAAGAAGCAGCCATTCCAAACATAGCACTCCGGAGCCATCGCAGTAACCGGAAGAACACATCCACTAGAAACGCAGATCGCCCGGGCGATTGGTTCTAGTGCTGGGATGACGTGTTCAAACCATGGTAATCCGAGACGCAACCTAACCGAATGACCAATCGGTGACGGACAGCTCGACATGGACAGTCCCTGAGAACCAGAGAAACTGACCGGCTAGAAACGGAAGAGGAACAGAGACGATGAAGCACAGCCGTTATAACAGGGACCGGAGAGACTCGAGCAGTTTCACCTCGAGGGAAACCAGCACGAGCGCTAAGGGGAACAGCCGAGACTAGAGGAGAACAAGCAGAAAGCCCCACATGAAAGTCCCGAGCCCAAGCCATAGACGACTTCTCGTCGGAAACCAACCTGCAGAAGCACGCGCCAAAATGAGAGCCACCAGAGACGACACGCGACGGCACCGGACAGCACTACAGACACGCCGAAGAGGAAGCACCACTCCGTAACCACTGAACAGAGAGCAACCGAGAAACACCTTACGACAAGACACCCCGCGTAAGGATAAATCACGCGCCTCCGAACCTCTCCACCGGGAAAACAAAATGACATGTAAGACAGGTATACGAACAGATCCGGAGCGGAAGAGCCTCCTGACCAGAACACGCACCGCAACTTGACGGGATTCGCCGGAGATCTAAAGGGGAAAGTCGACAGCCAAACGAATCCCTACCCAAAAAGCCGACCCCAACCTCCTATGCCGCTACACCTACCTCGCTGCGTCACCAAAAACTCAAGACGGACGCCGGTTTCAGCCCAGGATCCTCCGCCGGCGAAGCTCGAAATTTCCAGGGGCACAAGCATATCGGAGGGAGACAGAAGGGGAGAGAAGGGGCAAAGAGAAGACTAAGAGGACAAGGAAGAAGGAGCCCTCCGACGGTGGAGAGAGAGAACGGACCCGCCGGAGGCAAATTTACGGTTTAGTTTTTGAGAGAAAAAGTTAGAGAGAGAAAGTAGATCTCGGCGGGGTGGGCATTTCGGTTTAGTTTCGGGTTCGGTTTGGGTTCGGTTTGGTTTGGGTAATTTGGGTTTTATAAAACTCAAACCAATTAAAACCAAAGTAGCTTTGGTTTGGGTTCGGTTTGGGTTTAATTCGGTTCGGTTCAGTTCGGTTTGGTTTAGATTTAGTTCGGTTTACATTATTATGGTCTAGTTTGGTTCGGTGTAGTTCGGGTTGGTTACAAAATATGAAGGCATCAGTTTTATACTTTTATTAAAAAATAATCAACTCATAAACGATAGAGTGAGAATATAAAAACTTATGCTACATGATTTTATATATAATAGTATTATTTGAATCGTATTTATAATTTTTTTTTAAAGATATGGAAATTATGAAAAAATGAAAAACGAAACTCTAACTAAAATTTGCAATATGTTAATACATATATATATATATCATATATATTTTTACTATATATATATAGGATTATTGGTTTGGTTCGGTTTGGTTCGGTTTAAACCCAAACCAAACCAAACCGTTCGGGTTGAGTAAAACATGAACCAATTGGGTTACATAAAGAGCACGGTTTGGTTTGGTTGGTTTGGTTCGGTTCGGTTTGGGTTTTTTGCCCACCCCTAGATCTCGCTACTTCTAGAGTAAATGGATTTCCTGGTTTTCAATTGTTACACGTATTAATCTGTATTTAATGCGAAAGTTTTAGATTTTTTTTTTAATTCAATGAGATTCTGTTTCATTTATGGGTACTAATTATTACTAGATTTTGACCCGCACGCCCGTGCGGGTATATTTTTTTAAAAAATAGATGTTATTTGATTTTTATGTCACTATATAGGGTTGGGCAAAAAACTCGAATTCGAAGAATTGAACCGATCTCAATCCGAATAAGTAGTACTAAATCCGAATCGGAATTGATTAAATATCTGAATTATTCAAATTTTGGTATTTAAAGAACTGAAATCTAATCCGAACCGAAGTATTTTGGGTATCCAAAATAGATTTATATACTTATATATATTAATTATTTTTAGATTTAATATATATAAGAACATCCAGAATATATATGATACTTTTAAGTTTGCTTAAATGCTTGAAAATATATACAAATAATCAAACGTAAATATCTTAAATAGTTAAAATATACTCAAAACTCCAAAAATACTTAAATAATTATTTATCCTCTATCCAAATATTTAAACCAAACCTACTTAAATTGATTATCCTAATCCGAACCAAATCCTCAAAGATTTAAACTGAACACGAAATCCTAAAAAAACCCGAAAACTAACCCGAACACCCACCCTTATATGTGTCATCATAGGTTACAAAATATATGTTATCGTATAATTAATCGTATTTTATGCATACCATGAAATAAGTTTTCTTATAATAATATTTTATACGTACAATCATATAAATAATATCATATATTATATTTTAAAATTTAATGTGAAATATAAAAACCATAATTTAAGTTGCTGTTTGAAATTGGGCTTTGTATTGTATTTTTCTTATATATATTGAAAATATTTTTATAATAGTTATTGGAAAATATGTTAGTAAAAATCAAATTTTGAATATATGTATATTTTTGAATGAATTTTTGATATAAATCAATTTTAAATTATTATTTTGATTTGAATATATATATCAAGTAACATAGACTCATTATCTTTTAATATAATGTAATGGACTTTCAATTTTTTAGTAGCATAAGCCCATTATCATTTTTCTTAATTTACTGCTATCCAAGTTTCCAAACAATACTATTTTTTAACTACTATCCATATTGCCAAACAATCTCAATGTGTACTTCAACTTTAATAATATAGATAATATAGATGAGACTCCTCTATGTTTCATTGGACTAGTATATCCCTCTTCGTATTTTGATTTTGTATGATATCTAATCTTTGTTAAGAAAAGTTCTTGCAGGCTTGTAAGATACGGAGTCGTTTCTTTTTACATCTGAGTATTGAACAAAGGGACACCCAGAAACTAGAGATATGTCCATATTGTCCAATGCTAGTCATCAGCATCAACCCAGAAACGAACCTCTAACTTCACTGACACTCTTGATTGTTACGCACGAAGACAAGAAAATATGAAAAGACAATTGACCGAACTCAACATGTACTCGCATTCTTTTTATTTTTGAAACTTATGTACTCGCGTTCTTGACAAAAAAGGTACTCCCATGATGGTGTGGCCCTTTTCTTCATTTGCATCGGCGTTTGCTGGAACCAATGACTTATATCGTCAATAATAATAAAAATGTCTAAAATCTGAAGGTAAACAGTTATATTGTGCGATGTCAAAAAAAAAAAAAAACCGGTTATATTGTGATTGATATATTTTACACATTAAACTAAATTCAGTCATTTGAACTCTTAAGAACTGCAGAAAATTATCAAATATGAATAAAATTTGATTTTAAATGTTATGTTTAAATCTTTAACTGAATAACAATAGATAATGAATAACACTAGATTATAAACCTACATAATTAAATTTAATCTACTATATATCAAATAACACCTCCTTAGTTGTGCCCGCTGCTGACAGCAATTTGCTTGGTCATGTTACGCTTATCATCATGAAAACATAAAAGTCATCTAATATATTCAAAAATAATAATAACCTTTCATTCAAAAAAATGTCATCTGATATAGAAATATTCTGAATGTAACTCTAACTGGAGCATTACTTGAGATAATGGGTAAACAAAGTCAACCTGTGTATCTGTATAACAAGAGAAACTTGCTTGCTTTGATGACGTTTTATTTACTGAGTCAGTTTTCATGGATTTTAAAATTATGAGGGGCTGTGGTGATGTTTAAGTCATGAGTCTATTTTCATTAATAGTGTTAATGTAATCACCAGTGTTTTTCTTTTTATCCACTTTCATAATTTATATAATACATGAGCAATTTACTCCTATAAATTCCAATGGTCGTTGATAGAAAATTTTAAAAATTACCAAAGAGTATTTCTAAGGATTGCAATTAACCATAATGGGAATGGCTGGTTTCACAGTAGCACTGATGATGATAGGAATGATAATATCTCCTTGTGTCTATGGAAAAGAGTTCTCCGATCACCAGGAAATCAAAGTAGAAAGACTTTTGAAGCGGCTCAACAAGCATGCTCTTATATCCATAAAGGTACATATTATACAAATTCCATATTCATAAACTCAATGCTTTTGATTATTCGTGGGAAAATTTTACTGAATTTTTCATTTTAATCTTTGTTAAGAGCGAAGATGGTGATACAATAGATTGTGTTCCAATACATAGTCAACCAGCTTTTGATCATCCTCTGCTTAAAAACCACATCATCCAGGTTTGACTTTCATTTATGAGCCATCTTTTGTTTAATATACATGCATGATGATGTTGAAACGTCAAGTTTTTGCACGTAGATGAAACCGAGCTTTATACCCGAAAGTACGTCTACTTACACCAAGAAAAAGATAAACGCTACTCAGGCGTGGCACAAGAATGGAAGATGCCCTAAAAATACAATTCCGATCAGAAGAATAAAGAAAGAAGATATCTTACGATCAAAATCCATTGAGAGTTATGGCAAGAAGACGACTCCAAGCAGCCCTCAAGCTACTACATTTGATCCAAGTAAAGGCCATGAGGTACACATTTTATATTGCTTTTGTTTTAATCACTCGCTAGTTTCTCTTGCGGCTTTATTTACACTATTCCCTTTTTTGGAGCTGGTTTAGTACGCGGTCATGAATTCCATGAACGGCACGTATTTCGGGACACAATGTTCAGTAAATATCTGGAAACCAGAAGTTCAAGTTCCCGATGAGTTCAGCTTGGCCCAGACTTGGCTCGTGTCTGGAGTGGGCACTACTCGTAACACAATTGAAGCTGGTTTGCAGGTCTTGTACTTCTTTGGACCTCCATATATCTTTAATTACATATTGATCATATGCAAAACATCTTAATTAACACTACATTTGTTTCCCTTAATCAATAGGTTTATCCAAGAATATATGGTGATAATAATCTAAGATTATTTGTTTACTGGACAGTAAGTACCCATTTTCTACCTCAACATGTTAAAATGCTAATCATTAAAAAAATTTAAACGGCTCACTAGCTAGTTTTAGAGTTTAAACCTAACTTTAATTATTTTGTAGAGCTTAGAACATGTTTATCCGGGGTTTTTAGTGAGTTTCTTAGTGCGTGGGCCTCCACAAAACCCTTAAGGATCGGTTACAAAAACTACTAATTAAGAACCGATTTTAGTGAGTTTCTTACACTGTTTGCGGCGATTGGTTTGCTTTTTAATCTTTTTTTTAAACAAAAAAATCTAAGAAACCCACTGAGTTCTTAGGGATAAACATGCTCTTAGAGCATCATTAATGGAGGACAGCCAATTGGGGTTCTTAGAACATGATTTAACACATTTTTGTTAACTTGTTAAGAGATGTATCTTTCTTATTTAGAAAACATTTCTTAATGTTTCTTAGTTAAAAGCTAAAAAACGTATTTTATATTACACTATGAATCTCACCGAATCTCACCGAACCTGCGTTTGATCATGGTCTTAGGGTTTTTGTTATATATATATATATTATAGACTAATTTTTAAAACAAAAACTAATATAAAAGTCTCTTATTCTCTTATGCGTGCGCATGAATATATTAAAGACAATAATCATAATGAATTTTTTTTTTTGTAAATAGGCCGATGGATACCAAAGTACAGGGTGCTACAACAATTTATGCTCAGGTTTCGTTCAAAGGAGCAATCTTATCACTGTAGGTGGAACCTACACCACCGTCTCAGAATACGACGGAGATCAATACGACCTCTCCATGCTTATATGGAAGGTACTAAGAGCTAACATGTATAATGTCTTTTTCTCTTTTCAGTAACAATATGAGGTGTAATTGAGTTGTCCCTACGTTATGTTATATCTGCATCTCAACCCAAAGTGGATTGTCGATAATTATATATAGGATGGCGAAAACTGGTGGCTACAGATCGGTGAAGAGCTTGTCGGGTACTGGCCTGGCCAGTTATTCAGTTCTCTAGGAAATGGAGCTACGATAGTTCAGTGGGGAGGTGAAATCGTTAACAAGGAGACCGATGGGAAACACACGGGCACAGACATGGGAAGCGGGCATTTTGCAGAAGAAGGTTTTAAGAAATCGAGCTATTTCAGGAATCTTATGACAATCGATGAAACCAATACTCTGATAGAACCACAAGGAGTTTACCCCACGACTGGTCATGATAACTGTTACAACATTAAAGCAGGAGATGCTGGAAGTTCCTGGGGGGTTAATTTCTTCTACGGTGGCCCTGGCCAGAACGAGAGATGCCCTTGATTTGGATCTGTGTGCTCAAAGATTTTGAGTATTTTACATGCATGTCTGCATGTATCTGACTATGAATGTGTGAGTAAGAAAAATAATTCACGTCATGGAAGTTAATTTTATCTGTGTCTTTGGATAATATGTGTGTACAAGCTTTTCGAATTTCGCGTGTCTTTAATTTGAATAACAATAATAATATGTTTGATAAGATCCTTCAGTTTATAGTTAATTGCTTTTGATCTGCCTATGAAAGCATGTCCAATGGAAGTTTCTTTCCTTTGAATTCTAAAAAGCCATATATGTGTATGTATATATTATATATGCATATGTAACTACGGGAAACCCATTCCATAATATGCATATATAAGATTTTCCGTAAAATTTAGAAAACCATAATTACATATACATATATAATATATACTTAGGTATACAAGCTTTTGTATACGAGAATAATATTCTTTACCTTTTTTCTTTTGAAACACAACTTTTTTTTTTTTTTTTTTTTTTTTTTTTTTTTAATATAAATATTTATTAATCTACCCGAGAATCGGGAATTTCAGATCCAGTTACAAACCCGTTTCGAACAAAATTTCCAAAATCAACCTATTACAACACTAGCTTCGCCCGCCCACTAAACCCGGCACATTCCGCTAGTCCGTTTATCGGTTTCCTTTGAAATCGGTTGCCGTTCTCTACCATCGACGAGAATCAAGAGAAGGTGAGGTTCTCCTTGTTGCCTCGGATGCCGGGACTTCCCGCGTCGTCTCCGGAGTAGCTAGCTTCCGATGAACTCCACCGAGTTTGTAACCGTTACTGACAATGAAGCGCAAGACGACTAATAGGGGAGTGTTTCGGATACTTACCACGAGCCTTGCAAGCCACCAAAGCCGAGCTAGTACGCAACGTCACACAACGCTTGAAACCATCTCCCAACCCGAGCAAGAGCTCGCTACTGCCGCCACCAAACCTGTACTACCAAAAGGGCCGGACCTCCATGCCACACACCGACAGAGAAGACTCTAACGACTAGCACAAATGTCAGCCAAGCAACACTACCGATGAAGAATCAAGTGATCTTCTCCGGTACTGGGATGTGAGCTAAACACAAGAGGGACACCGCCGCGACCATGACGAAAGTCGGGACGTCTCTTGCCGCCTTCGAAAACCGAAGAAGCAGTGACCGTGACTCGCAAAATAACCACCGGTGTCTACGGTGATATGAATAGAGCTCAAGAGAACAACCTTAGAATTAGAAACTGCCGCAACCAAACCAAGGTATCAAGCCGATGACGAGATGTTGAAATTGAAAGGTCAGGTGAAATACAAAAAAGAGCTTGAACCGGCCATAGACGACCGGGTAGGACTCTGCTCAGCACTCCCACACGAGTCGGAATCGGTCAGGTACCATCATCCCGCCTGCATACCAGACCGCGCCTCACCTCCGAAGTGAAGCCACCACCGGAGCTGACCTTGGCTCCAACGAAGAGGAGACGAACCCCGACGACACCGTAAGGGTTCCCGGTTCCAAACGAAGAAGCCGCACGCCACAACCAGAGAAACGCTGTAGCCACGCCACAGCCAACCGGGGAGCGCTCCAACCCCATCATCCCGAGCAAGAAGGTCGCCAGAGAGAGATTAAAAGGGGAAACGCAATCCTCTCTCTCAGCCACGAAAAATCCGACTCCACAGCCAAATCCACTGCACACCACCGCGTCTTGACTCCAACACAAGCTGAATCGATAGCAAACTCCGACGAACCTCGCGAGCGGTCACCGGAATCAACAAGAGACGCTTGACCAGAGCCCGAAACAAAGCAACAGCGGAGGGGAGTGACCGGGAAGCAAAGAGGAAAACAGAGCAAGAAGGAGGGAAGCCTCCGGCGGCCGGACGCGCGCGAACGCGCCGGACAACGCCGGAGCAGATCTGAAAACTTGGTTGGTTTGTTTTTGTCGCGAGAGGATAAGGGAGAGAGATGTAAGTAGTAACTTTTGAAACACAACTTCATTAATTAAAAACTAGAATAGCTAGGAGAGGGAATAATAAACATCCTCATTCATTACAAGGCTTTGTTTAGCAAATTATCAGCAACAACATTGTACGCTCTCTTGAGATCCAACCAGAGGAAATGGAGTCACATTCTATCGCTAGCTTCAAGATGTCTGAGACAACTCCATAGATCTCTGGCTATGGAGTTTCCTTCGTAATGCAGGAGATTAGTTGCTTCGAATCCGATGCACATCTGATTTTATTGATGTCAAGTTCCTTAAATTTGAGAAGATCTGCACGCATTGCAATGCTTTCTGCCATTAGAGATTTAGAGGTGAGAGTACTGAAGCCTCAGTACCAGCAAAAGTTGAGATACCAATCACTAGATGGATCTTCCAAGTTCCGACCATGTTGGCATCAAATATCATGTACATATATTTTGTATGATTCATGTACCTATACTTTTATTGAAACTATTTTTACATATATAGATATAATTAATATTAATCTCACATATTTCTAATATAATTTTCTCATGATATTTTATTATAGCTGATTTATATTTCTATTAAGTTCAATTTTGAGAAACAGCTAAATTAGATAATTTACTTATATTTATATGAACATTATTTAGTTTAATTAACTACTATTAGGTTTACTGTTTTAAGAAATTAATATATAAGCTTACATAAGTTTAAATTTTCTTTTGTAAGAGAGTGTATTTTATTCAATGCTAAAATATACATTGGTATAAGAAACTTTTTCCTTTTATGGTTTTTTTTTTGTAAAAAGGCTTCCTTTTATGGTTTTTGTAGACTTGTTTTTCTATCAAATTAAGTTATTTATGATCTGATTTACTTTTGAGTGGTTGCTTTATATATTTTTGAATGAATTTAAACTGTATATACTTGTTTATGCTTATAATTTGTTATTTGTTTGGTAAACGTTTTAACAAGGAAATATCTATAAGTTTTGAATGATTTTTACTATTTTTATTTTTATATTATTTGTATTTTATTTTCAAAAGTTAACATATACACTAAAAATATTTAACATTTTCACTGTTTATTTATATATATTATTGTAAAATTAGTATATTTTTATGGAATTTTTTAAATGAAGACTTAAATACTTTTATCATATAATTTTAGTGATTTATGATTTTGTTGATTTATCGATATTATCTTATTTTATATGATTGATTTACATTTTAATGGGTGAGCTCTAGAATAAGATAAAATATTATTTTTGTCTACTAAGATTAAATCTCAGATTATTGACAAAAATATATATTGGATTTTAAATTATATTTAACAAGACTATTAAGACATTTAGATTACTGATAAAAGTTTTCTTTATTTTACAATATAGAACAACCTGTAAAGAATACTGTTACAAGACTGATTAATATTGTTTTCATATATAAAAAAGGTTTTAAAAGTTATTATATATACTAGCTCCATTATGTCCAACAATTGTTTTCAAATATTTAAGGCACCAAAATAATTCAATATTAATCGCAACCACCCTCCTATGCAATGATGCTTAATCAGACCATTGTTTTCCTCATTCTCGGTTTGGTCATACCACTTGTAGTCGAAACGTTCCCAAGAAGAGCGAACTTTCCGATCTCCATGAGCAGAAAATCGAACTACGGTTGAAACAACTCAACAAACCAGCCATTAAACCAATCCATGTACTGACAAAAATATTTGCCTCTTTTTTTTGGGCAACAAAATATTTGCCTCTAATTTTCTATTTCCTTTGTTCTCTTTTATAGTATTTCTTAGTAGTTTTGTTTTGTTTCATTTTGTTTGATTCGTAAGTTCCTGAGCAAAAGTTAGATTTATTTCATTTTTTTTATCTCTTTATACCATGCAGTAACTAGTACTACTATTGAACTATTGGTTGGATTGGTTATAGATTTTAATTAATTATTATCATAGTGTAAGCAAATACACAAATATATAATTTATCTTTTAAATATTTTTGAGGTTTAACTAAAACTTTGATAAGAGTACATAAAAATTGTTTTCAAGATTATTTTGACTAATTGCTTTTAACTTTTTGCATTGATTTCTTTAGAGTCCAGATAGAGATATGATTGTGTATGGATCTACGACCAACCAGCTTTTGATTATCCTTTATTCAAAAACCACACCATCCAGGTTCTTGGTTTTGGTCATCCTAAACATGTTAAAAATCTAATCATTTAAAAAAATTAAACGTACTTTTATATGCGCGTGGATTCACGATTTTTTTAATACATTTTTGAATATGTTAAATTAACACCATAATCATATGAACCTTTTTTATATGTAGGTTGATGGACACCAAAAGACAAGGTGCTACAACACCGACTGCCCATGTTTCGTTCAAACGAGCAATCGTATCACTGTAGGTGGAACCTTCAAAAGCGTCTCAAAATACGACGGTGTTCAAATCGCGGTCCTCAACTATATGGAAGGTACTAAGTACTAATATATATAATTTCTTTTTCTTATTATTTTATTGACAAACTTAGCAAATTTTATTTTATTTCATTGACAATGTGATATAATTGACTTAAATTATACATTAAAAACTAAAGCTACAATACAAAACCTACAACTTAGATTCTACATCAAAAAATCTAAAGCTACAACGCAAAAACCTACAGCTAAATTTCTACAACAAAATATCCAAAGCTACAGCAGCAACCAATCGGAGCATATATAACATAATATTTAACTATTCGTATGAGAGTTAATAAAATAATTCTTTCAATTTTCCATTCTTCTTAATCTTTACATTATATCAGAATTACAACGATCTAATGATCGGTGTTGTTTCTTAGTTTTTTTTTCTTTTAAACCATTGAACTTCTTTTCTTTTTTGACTAAATCATATAACTTTTTTATCTTTAAATCTTTTAAGCTAGCTTTATAGTTTCTTTCTAAATAATTTTTTTGATAAACCCTATCGGTTAATCCGGTCGGCCTCGGGAGAAAAGCACTTAGCGCGACAGAGTGGACTGGCTGTCACACTGCCTGACCCGAGTTTAGAATACCTTTCGACTAATGCCAGGATGTGAACCGATTATCTGTTACGATCCAACATGTAAATCACTTGGACCAAAACCTAGACTAATAATGATAATTTAGTTCCCAGGAAGAACTGAACCCATAACTGATGTGGGTACATACCAAGTCCCAAAAAATTACCACTAGACTACCACCATTTGATTTTGGTTTTGTTTTTTTCTAGGGAATTTTATGTTAAGCTAAGTGTAATTCTACCATTTAACGTTTCCAAATGGTTTCCAAATTCAAATTCATCATCATGAATCTATGATCTAATCCTAAGCGTGTAGGCAAAACGAAAAGGAACAAAAACGGGTAGACCAAGTTGGATTTATGCTTTTTGATAATTGCTTTTTGACCAGTAATTATAAATCTAATTTATGTTACCCATTATTTGTTTTGAGTATTGACTGCGATTTTTGTTTTTTTTGGTAAAGTCTTGCTGCGATTCATATGTATATCGGTTTCTTTTCACATAGAAAGTACAAAGCAAAAATCATTTATTAGTGCCTGCGTTTGACAGCAATTTGCTTGGTCATGTTACGCGTTTCATCACGCAAGATGATTCGATTTAGTCATGGGTCAATTTCTTCGTTGATTTAACCTCCAATGGAGGTTCTAGTAACAAAATCCTTAAAATACATATATGTGTATGTATATTTCTATATTAATATTTAATTTTGAGTTTCTATAAATTACAAGAAATCTAACCGAAGTATCTAACACATATATGTATTTTAATAACCTTATGACTAAAACTTCCATTTGAGATACTCTTATGGATCACATACCTTTCAAACATATAAAATATAAAAAGACTTAAAAAGTTTATAAACAAATAGAAATAAATTTGTAGTCAGTTATAATAATTCTGTTATTTTGTAAATATATATATTTATATATGAACATAACAAAGCACTTAATATAAACATATCATGTATGTTAACTCTAATTGGAGCATTACTTAACTCGTATGGTTAATCAATTCCTTTTTGAAGGAACAATGGCACAAGGCTTTAATGATACGAATATTTGTTTAATCCCTAAGACGACAAAGCCGAATGAGATGACAAAATTTAGACCTATCAGTCTATGTAATGTCAGCTATAAGATAATATCTAAGGTCTTATGCCAAAGATTGAAAAAGATTCTTCCACAGAGAATATCAGAGACCCAGTCAGCCTTCGTTGCTGGAAGACAGATCACGGATAATATCATGATAGCTCAGGAGATGTTTCATGCTTTGAGAACTAAGCCTGGAGGAAGGGTAAAACGGATGGCCATAAAGACTGATATGAGTAAAGCATATGATAGGATGGAGTGGTCATTCATTGAGGCAGTCATGAGAAGGATGGGATTTTCTGAAAGGTGGATTGAATGGATTATGCGATGCATTACTTCGGTCAAGTATAAAGTCCTCATGAATGGTGACCCAAGGGGAAACATAGTCCCGGGAAGAGGTTTACGACAAGGAGATCCTTTGTCTCCTTTCATATTTATTCTATGCACGGAAGCGCTCGTTATCCTTCTTAATCAAGCAGAGAATCAAGGGAAGATAATGGGGATGCGAGCCGCTCGGGCTTGCCCCTCGGTATCCCACCTCCTCTTTGCTGATGATAGCCTTTTCTTTTGTAAGGCGGAGCCCCGTGAATGTGAAGAAGTTATGAAAGTAGTAAAGAAATATGAGAAAGCATCAGGACAACGCATTAACTTTGACAAATCCTCATTACTCTTTGGTAAAAGGGTTCCAGCGAACGATAGGCAGCTGATCAAGGATACCCTTGGTATACAAAATGAAGGTGGTATGGGCTCATATCTAGGAATCCCAGAGGACATTACCGGGTCAAAGTGCAAATTATTTGCCTTCCTAAAGGAGAAGCTTTTACATAGAGTGAATGGCTGGACTGGTAGTTGGCTGTCGAAGGGTGGAAATGAAGTTTTGATTAAATCGATATTGCTAGCTCTTCCGACCTATATCATGTCCAGTTTTCTGCTTCCTTTGGAGATATGTGAGAATTTAGCAAGTGCCATTGCGTAGTTTTGGTGGAGCTCGAATCCTCCGAAAAGAGGAGTTCATTGGGCAAAATGGGAAAAGATATGTGCGCCTAGAGAAGAGGGAGGAATTGGTTTCCGTATGATCCATGAATTTAATCTAGCTCTTCTAGCTAAGCATCTTTGGCGACTTGTGCAATTTCCAGATTCATTAGTAGCGAGAGTTCTTCGAGGAAGATATTACCGTCTCAGTTCGCCATTGCGAATGGGCACTGCAGATACCCCATCTTATGTTTGGACAAGTATAACTGCCGCGAGGAAGCTATTACTTTTAGGCATTAGAAGTAAGGTGCATTCAGGGTACGAAATTAAGGTGTGGGAGGATCCCTGGATTTCTTCGATGCCAGCTAGACCGGCTCGGGCCCGGGCTCCAGCAGTGAACCCAAAGATGATTGTAAGCAGCCTTATTAATCCTGTTACCAAGGAGTGGGACAGTCGATTACTGGAACAATATGTAGCTCAAGAGGATATCCCGATGATTCTAAGCCTAGCCATTAGTCCTACCCACCGACGTGATACATTTTGCTGGAGTTACACAAAGAATGGACAATATATTGTCAAGTCGGGCTATTGGGTTGCTACAAACTTAATGAGAGATGAGGAGGATTTAGAAGTTCTACAGCCCAGTATCACAAAACTTCAAGCCTTTGCTTGGAAGGTGAATGCGCCACAAAAGATCCACCATCTTATATGGCAATTAATATCAGGACATGTAGCTGTAACGAAGAATCTGGTACGACGTAACATGAGATGTGATAATTATTGTCCAAGATGTGGAGCGCCAGAAGAGACCGTCACTCATGCTATCTTCGAGTGCCCACCGGCCTTACAAGCATGGGAATTATCATCAACACCATCGAGCTCTGAAATCTTTCCTGTATCAAGTATTTATACTAATATGGATTTCCTTTTTTGGAGAAAGAATGGAATTATGGAGCCAGAAGATGATAGAGACCCTTATCCTTGGATAATTTGGTATATCTGGAAAGCCAGAAATGATAAGTTGTTTAGAGGCATAAACAGAGATCCATTGGAGCTGGTCAGGTATGCAGAGAGTGAGGGTCAAGCTTGGTTTAATGCAAGAGACTCTGTACCGGTTCCGCCAAGCTTGGTACAGAATATTGAAGAACCACAAGTCTTAAGCTTGGGTAACATTTGCATGGTGAATGGTTCATGGACCTCCACAGCTCAATTTAGTGGAATGGGATGGGTCTGGAAGGATGCAATGGGGAAGATACAACTCATGGGGTCAAGGAACTTGCGGAGAAGGGAGACATCGTTACACTCAGAACTGGAAGCGCTAAAGTGGGCAATGGAGAGCATGATACAACACTCCACCTGTCAAAGGTTTGAGACGGATTGCAAGGACCTGATTGCGATGATAGAGCAGCCACAAGATTGGCCCAACTTCTCAACCGAGCTGAAAAACATTCAAACTCTTCGGTTGTGTTTTTCAGACTTCAACATCACCTAATTTCCAAGGGCGCAGAATGAGATCGCGGATGCGCTAGCTAAAAATGCACGTTCTTTTCATAGATCATTATGTTTTATTGGTTGTTCTATTCCGGTCTGGCTTCCCAGACCACCTCAAATTTGAGTAATAAAAAAGCCGTTTGCTGTCAATAAAAAAATTGGAGCATTACTGAGATAACCAGAAAGTAATCGCCAATAAACTCTAATCGCCACCGGCCAACGTATAACCAGAAAGTAAAAGTAGCCATTACGAGTCTAACCATAGATGCACATGAAACTTGCTTGCTTTGATGATGTTGATTTTATGAGTCAGTTTTCATGGATTTTAATTTAAAGCCATGAGAGGCTGTGATGATGTTTAAGTCATGAGTCAATTTTCATTAATGGTGTTAATCTAAACAATGGTATTTGTAATCTAATTTATAGAATATATGAGCAATCTACTCTTATATATTCCAATAGTAGTTCATAGAAATTTTTATAAAATACTAAAAAGTAGGTTCTAAGGATTATAATTAACCATAACAAATGGGAATGACCGGTTTCACGGTAGCACTAATGCTGATAGGGGTGATAATCTATCCTTGTGTCTGTGTAAGACAGTTCTCCGATCACCAGGAAATCAAAATACAAACTCTTCTGAAGCGGCTCAACAAGCATGCTC
This sequence comes from Brassica napus, assembly GCF_020379485.1. NCBI lineage: Eukaryota > Viridiplantae > Streptophyta > Magnoliopsida > Brassicales > Brassicaceae > Brassica > Brassica napus. The sequence continues at coordinate 253,690 of NW_026016596.1, read as the reverse complement.
TTATATCCGTTAAGGTACGTATTATACATCCATAAACTCATTTCTTGATTATTCGTGGGAAAACTTTACCGAGGTTGAATATTTCACTTTAATATTTGTTAAGAGCGTAGATGGAGATATAATAGATTGTGTTCCAATACATAGTCAACCAGCTTTTGATCATCCTCTGCTTCGAAATCACACCATCCAGGTTTTAACTTAATTTACGATCCATCTTTTTGTTTATATATACATGCATGGTGATGTTGAAACGTCAAGTTTTCGCACGTAGATGAGACCGAGCTTTATACCGGAAATTACGTCTACGTACACCAAGAAAAACACAAAGGCAACTCAAGCGTGGCACAAGAGTGGAAGATGCCCAGAAAATACAGTTCCGATAAGAAGAATAATGAAAGAAGATATCTTACGATCAAAATCCATTGAGAGTTTTGGAAAAAAAAACGACTTCAAGCATCCCTGAAAATGATCCAAGTAAAGACCATGAGGTACACCTTTTTATATATTGTCCTCGTGTTAATTACTCTTTAATTAGTACTGTATATCTTATGGCTTAATTTAAACTTTCTAATTCTTCGGAGCTCGTTTAGTACGCGGTCATGAATTCCATGCAAGGAAAGTATTTCGGGACAAAATTTGCAGTAAATATGTGGAAACCAGAAGTTCAAGTTCCCAACGAATTCAGCTTGGCTCAGACTTGGCTCGTTTCTGGAGTTGGCACTACTCGTAACACAATTGAAGCTAGCTGGTTTACAGGTCTTTTGCTTCTTTGGTCCTCCATCCTTAACTACATACTAGATTTTGACCCGCGCTTAAAAGCGCGGGTTATTTTTCAGTTGATAAAAATATATGATATGAATTAGTATTTTAGTCTTGTTATACATTATTATGTTACAAAATTATTATTATGTCAAAAAAATTATTATTATGTAATTATATTTTTAATCGTTTGATTACTTTTTTCAAAAAAAATTATATGGATTGATTAGACTCAGTGCGTCTGTTATTTTATAATAAATTATTTTCAATTAGATGAGAACAATACTTTTATATTAAGTTTGGACCCGTCGTCGAACCAGTAAACACGATGACTTGTACATAAGCTGGTTTAAATTTAATGAAAACTCGTTAATTTAAAGCATGCAAACTTCGAAAAAACATGCAATCAAGTGTGACCCGACATTTGGTTTATATGGTAGGAAAAAAATAATCTTCAATAATATTTTAAGAGATGAATGAAACTTCTAATATATTAATGTAATAAAAAATAATTTAACGTAAATATATATAATTTTGTTTTACCAAATGATTTGCTACAGTGTTTTTTTTATTAAATTTGATTTTGTAAATATTTAGAATTATATAATGTTAGATGACATGATATAATATGTTGTATGATATATGCTTTCATTTTAATAATTGATATCTAAATATTATATATCCATCTTTGAGCATAATATATGATGTATATAACGTTATTGAATAACAACAATAACATTGGATGATAATAAGAAAAATAATTAGAGAAGTGTATCATACAAAATGAGAAATAATAATAGGATTTATTTAAATTATTTATAGTTATTGTAGTTAATGGTAGGATAAAAAATAAAGAGTTTTATATAGATGTTATAAATTTTTTTATAAATATTTTTAAAAATATTTTCTTTTAATAATATAAATTTTCAATCGCATCTATAATATATTCTTATCAAAAATCATTATAACAATATATTTAGAATATATATATATTTAGAATATGTTATTAAACTAAATTAGAGAAATATAAGGTAATTGATTATTGCATAGTTAGAAAAATATAAGGTAATTGACTATTGCATGGTTAGAGAAATATAAGGTGAGACCAAAAAAATAGTTAAGTTTAATGAAAGGATCCAACAACTTTTCATAGGTAGATTTTTTAAAACTCCTTCCCTTTTAATAGTATAGATTGTTCATATGCAAACATCTTAACTAACATTACTTTGTGTATCTTAATCTATAGGTTTATCCAGGAAAATATGGTGATAATAATCTAAGATTATTTGTTTTCTGGACAGTAAGTTCCTATTTGTGCGCAAAACAATTTAAAATCTTTAAATTTTTAAACTTCTCGCTGGCTAGTTTTCAGATTTTAAATAAAACTAGAGCTTGACCCGCGCACCCGCGCAGGTGTTAGTTTTTTTTATAAATAAATATTTATTTGTATAAGTGATAATATATATTTTAAAAGTTACCCGTTTAATTTATTTTTAATATGACATTTTTAAACACAATAATTCTATAGTTTATATTGAGTAGTTTTATTTTATCATGTAAACCCTTAGTTATATCATCTATTTATTTAGAATATGACCTGTAAAGTCACACAAATGTATTTTTATTTTTTATGGATCAAAATTTTATGATTATATATAATAAAATTGTTGTATAAACGATTTTTATGGATCACAATTTTATGATTATGTATAATAAAATTTTTGTATACTATTTACTATGTATATGTGGAATTAGTAAAATAATTACCGTATAATGTATGTAATTATGAAATGTATATATGGAATTAATTATTTTCAAACACACATATGTATAATAAAAAAAAGAAAAGACAATTAATATTAAAATTTAGGTTTATTAATTATTGTTGTTATGATTTTTTAGTTAGAATTTGATTTTGGAAATACATTAATTGAAGAGAAAAGACAAAAATCCTAAAAGATAGGTTAATTAATAACTTCAGTGGCATGCTATTGTAAATATAGTGGAAAACTAAGGGATAATCTAATTTTGTACTCCTCTTTTAATAGATTAGATATACAAGTTTGTGTTCTTATTTGACCTGTTAACTTTGAAAGAAAGTTTTCTCAACTGAGAGATCATTCATGTACTTCGAACGGAGAATTTAAGGGCGGATAATCTAGCATGCAGTGTTAGAAAACAACCGTCTTTCATCGTTCACATGAATGCAAAGTTACCAATTTGGTTTAAGTATGAGTCTATATAAGTGATGAAAAAAAAAATATTTGACCTGTTCAAAATACTTAAAACTCTTTTAAAATTAAGAAAACATATCACTGCATTTATATTTTACAGTTATTAAGACTTTAATAGTTAATTATGGTTTTCAGTTCCAGGTTTAGAGTTTAAATGTGACTGTTTATTTGTGTTAGGATTTAAATTTAGACTGTTTGTTAATTTAATAAATAGATTTAAAAAATGATTTAAAAGTGTCTCTTAACATAACAATTTTTTTTTTAAATAGGCCAATGGATACCAAGGGACAGGGTGCTACAACAACGTCTGCGCAGGTTTCGTTCAAAGGAGCAATAAAATCGCTGTAGGTGGAACCTACAATACTGTCTCACAATACGACGGAGATCAATACGAGCTATCCGTACTTATATGGAAGGTACTATATACTAAGATCATAGGAGTATATATATCTTTGTCAAAAAAAAAACATAGGAGTCAACAATTTCTTTTCTCATTTCATTACCAATATGGGATATTATCGAGTTGTCCCCTATCCCTAAGTTTATTATATATATGCATATCAACCCAAACTGGATTGTCGATGATATCTAGGACGGAGAAAACTGGTGGCTACAGATCGGTGAAGAGCTCGTCGGGTACTGGCCTGGCCAGTTATTCAATTCTCTAGGAAATGGAGCTACAATAGTTCAGTGGGGAGGTGAAATCGTTAACAAGGAGACCGATGGGAAACACACGGGCACAGACATGGGAAGCGGGCATTTTGCAGAAGAAGGTTATAAGAAAGCGAGTTATTTCAGGAATCTTATGACAATTGATGAAACCAATACTCTCAGAGAACCACAAGGAGTTTACCCCACGACTGGTCATGATAATTGTTACAACATTAAGGCAGGAGATGGTGGAACTACCTGGGGGGTAAATTTCTTCTATGGTGGTCCTGGCCTGAACGAGAGATGCCCTTGATTTGGATCTATGTGCTCAAAGATTTTGAGGATTTTACATATTTGTTTGTATTTGAATATGAACGTGTGAGTAAGTAAAAAAAATCCACCTCAAAGAAGTTAATATTATCTGTGTCCTTGAATATTGTGTGTGTAACTGGAATAATAATTAATTTCTCTTGATCTGCATATGAGGCTTTTGTATAAGAGAATATATATATAACTTTTACCTATAATCACATTTATATGTTATAGTGCATTTGTGAAGAATGGTTTGTTTCTCTTGCATATTAATAAGGAACCTCTGTTGATTCTTAGACCACCCGCAATGCGGGATGTGAGATGTTAACATAATCCTTAGCAATAATCCTTAAGCTAAAGGGATTAAAAAAATATTAAAAAAATCTGGCAAGCTAAGAAGGAGTCCTTAATTAAGGGGATTAAGAGCATGAATATCGGTGTCCCTGGACCGATATCTTAGCCTTTTTGGGATTTAAATTAAATGAAAAAGGCCTAATAATGCTTGGGACGAAAGATGAAAGTCCCCGGTTAAGAACTTTTTTGGTCGTGTCCTTAGGAACACGTGGCATCAAACATTCACGTTTCTTTCTCTCTCTCTCGACGGATCAACTTTTCTCCTTCTCTCGCGAAAGGTCGATGACTCCGGCTCTCTCTGTTGTTTGTGGTGAGAAGAAAGAAGAACCTGACACCAAGGCTGTTGGATCGTCGGCGGCAGGGGATGATGTATCTTCTCCGGTGGATGATGTTCAGAAGAAGATTCGACATGCTGAGAGGTTTGGAGTTTCGGTGAAGCTAACCGAAGAGGAGAAGCGCAATTCTCGTGCTGAGATGTTAGATTAGGGTTACGAAAGGCGGTGGTGGCGCAGTCGTACGCAAGGATCTTAAGGGAAGGGGAGAATGTTTTGATTAATCATATGACGGGGAAGGAGTATAGGCTTAAGGCGATTGGTGATGTCGGGCCTGTGGTTGATGCTGGTGGTATCATTGCGTATGCGAGGAAAGCTGGGATGATTCCTTCCGCAGCTGCTTGATTGATTTATCTGTGTCAGGTATGAGAGATGAAGATTGCTAATTTTTGGAATGTGATTGATTTCTTATTGTCTACGGAGATCTTCTTCATCTCCAGATCTCGAATCGGTTTGTATATCTCTTCCCATGTTTTGCTCTGTTTTGAGCTTTCTTCAGATTCAATCATATATATAGTTTAGTATTCAAATTTTTCGTGTTAGATGGATGGACTTAGATTGGTTAAACTCGTATCATTACATCATCTTTATATCTCCCTTACATAGTGGCTTCAATGAAAATGATTTTATTTTTTTTTGAGATTTGGCAATGGTAGAGAGCTGTGTTAATGTTTTATGAACTTAAAGTTTCACACTTTTAATTTGAATTCAAACTTGTATTTCAGTGGGAGGACTTGGGTAGCCAGATTGAGAATTTTGATTGTTCCGAGTTTCCTACGGTAATAAGCAAATATTATTATATCAGGCTTTCTTGGAAGCTTTGGGTGTCTCCATGTACTTAAATATCTTTCCTTTTTACCTTTGATAAGAGAATTGCTGGAGAGATCAAATCATTCTCAACTGAAGGATGGGTTGCTCCAAAGCTTTCCAAACGGATGGACAAGTTCATGCTCTATCTTCTCACTGCTGGTAAGAAAGCTTTGGCTGATGGTGGTGTAACTTCTGATGAAGTAATGGCTGAGTTTAACAAAGCCAAATGTGGAGTTTTGATTGGCTCTGCAATGGGTGGCATGAAGGTACACTCTGAAGCCAAAGATTGGGGAATTATTTGCTAATCGTTGCATCTCTAACAATCTGGTAGTGATACAGGTCTTCAATGATGCTATTGTAAGCGCTGAAGATCTCTTACAAGAAGATGAATCCTTTCTGTGTACCTTTCGCCACAACAAACATGGGTTCTGCTATGCTTTCTATAAATTTGTCTTAGGATCTTTTTATTACTTGTCATACAAGTTTGTGTCATGAACTCAACAATTAATTTACTAAGAGACAACTAAAAGTCCCACCAGTAATCACCATTTTTACAAAAAGTCCTTAACAATGTCCTAATCTAAAAATAACAATAAAAAACTCTAAGGACTTAAAACTAAGGACAATGGATAATCATGCTCTAAGGACCAAGTCCTTAATGTGCTGGCAATACGGAATTAGTTCGGGTTTAGGATAAATGAAAATTTTAAATTTAAATGTTGTACAAATTTAATAATTTTTAATTTTTAAGATTCAATTCAAAAAAAAAAAATTCTAAGAACTCCATAATGGATAACACCATTGGACTCACAATTATGATTAGAGTCATTAACTATTCAAAAAAAAAAAGACATTATTCTATTGTTAAGGACTCCAATGGTGGGTAACACCATTGGAGTTGCTCTTAACAAACAAAAAGTCTTTTTAATATTTTTTTTTTTTTTTGAACAAACCATGCATTAATAAGTCAAGAAACAGAGTTTAGTTCGCATGAATGCGACTTACAAGATCCTGTAGGCTTATCTTTGCCAGAGAATCAGCCTCAGTATTAAAGGAACGGGAAATAAAATGAAAAGAGATAGATTCAAAGTGTGCACATAGAGCAGAGATGTCATTGAGAACACCCTGGACCTCCAGGCAGCGACCTTGTGTGTTGATACAATCCATTAGAATCTTCGAGTCAGAGCACACGCTCAGGATCTTGAAGTTCCTTGATGCTGCATCGGTGATAGACCATTTTTTTGTGTTCAGAATAGAAAAATAGGATAAGTGAGGAACATTTTTAATTAAAATTAATAAAGAAGTAAATATTAAACTTCCTAGTAATTGAACACATTCTAAGGTATTCTGATACTTAAAAGGCTGTGTGCCTTTATTAAAGAACAATAGAAAACGTTTTTGATTTTTGTTTTTAATTAAAAACTTCAAATTCTTATATTTAGATTTCCTTAAATCTTGATACAGGCCATGACTTCATACCGGTCAGTATACTCGGGTCTATATGATTCGATTAAAGTAAGGAGACTTCTTTTAAGTATAAGATCATAATAGGGACTCGTTCAAACTCACAACCAATGACATGACAGGTTTCTCCGCTATCATCTGCAAACACAGTTTTTGCAGTTAATAGTTGTTGTTGGAGTTTTGCAACAATCAAAAAATGCTATAAATCGCTATAAATCACCCTGAATTTCTAAAATTTAAAAATTAGTTGCAGCTAGCATTTACGATTGCCGGAGGATAAAATATATTTTCTTTAAACTATATAAATATAAAAATATTTAGTTAAAATTTAATATTTAAATAAAGATATACTAATATATATTTTTAATTTATATTACAAAACTTTGAAAAAATAATATTTCTATAATTTTTTAAAAAACAATAGTATAATTTTATAAATATAATTTTATATTTATTATAATAATTTAATTTTTGCATTTTTATAATCATATAAAAGGTAAATATTATTAATTTATTTATTTAACTACTGCTGCGTTTGGTAGTTAACCATTAAAAAGTATTCCATAAACACACTAATTTTTAAACGATGTACCAGTTGTATAAATCTCTTAATAAAACTTAAAATTACAATCATCCGCAAACGTTCACAGCCGCATCCGCAAACGATGCGGTTACACCAGTCGTGTCCTAAGTCACAATCAGAATAATAAAGTGGAGCAATACAACACGGTAAGCAAATACGAATGCAATTTGTAAAACCTTAACATTTTATTTTCTAATAATATATACATGCATAGCAGAAAATCAACTAAAAATCAACCTGAAATCTTCAGAGCTAATACATCACAATGTAAACCCTAACTGGAGCATTACATGACAAAGCTCGCCAAATAACCCCCACAACGAATATTCGTAATATCAGAAAGTAAAGTAGCCATAATTGACTTTACCCAAAAATAGACTTGTTTTTTACTTTACCAAAAAATACTAATTAGACATATTGAGTGGAAATAGAATCCATATATACACATGGATATATGGACGCAACGCATTATGACTAGATGCACATGAAAGGAAAGAAATTGGCAACGTGAGGCTAAGTCTTTGTACAACAAGAGAATCTTGCTTGCTCTGATGATGTTTGAGTCATGAATGAATTATCATTGATTTTTGAGTCATGACGCGTTGTGATGATGTTTAAGTTTAAGTCATGAGTCAGTTTTCATTTTCGTTGCAAATGTAACCACTAGAAATTATCTATTTTCTTAGTTTATAAAAAATATGAGGAATTAACTCCTATAAATTAAGAAAAAAAAATCGTACAAACATATATCTACTAAGATTTTATTTTTTGAGAAAGGGGTTACTATATATATCTACTAAGATGTTGATAGGATAATATATAGTACTACATTATAACAATGTTTGAGAAATAAGTTTTTTATAGTACAATAAATTATAAACAATGTTTACTTTGCATATATCTCATCAACTATTTACAATATTTCCATCTCTTTCAATCCTGCAACATAATATTTTTAATTAATTGGACCCAAAATTGTTTATTTATTTATTATGTGTATTAAAGTTTTTGGTCAAAGTGGTTTTTTCCTAATTTTAGAGTTTTTAAGTGATTTAGTAAATGAGCAAGATTTGTTCCTGAAAATTTTCATTTAGTATTCTAATAGATGGTCTTCCAACCATGTTGGCACCAAATATTATGTACATATACTTTTGTAAGATTCATGTACCTATACTTTTATATGAAACTATATACATATATATAGAGAGATAATTAATATTTTCACATATTTCTAGTATACAATATTCATGATCGTTTACTATAACTATTTTATATTTATATTATTTTTTGTAACTGCACTTTGCATTCATTTATCTACCAAAATGAGACAACATTTTACAATACAGTTTCGAGAAACATCTAGTATGACTTGCAATTAGCTATTTTTTTACTTATATTTATATAGAAATTATGTATTACGTTTAGCTAATATTGGGTTTGCTTTTCTAAGAAATTAATAAGTTAACATACGTTTAATTGTTCTTTTGTAAGAGAGTGTATTTCATTCAATGCTAAAATATATTGGAAGAAATATTGTTCTTTTATGGTTTTTATAGACTTTTCTGTCAAATTAATTTTATTTATGGTTTGATTTACTTCTGAGTGCTCTTTATATGTTTTAAATGATTTTAAAATATATATACTTTTTGGTCAAAAAACTATATATACTTGTTTACTTTTATAATTTGTTAGTTTGGTAAGCTTTTTTTTAACCAGGAAATTTATATAATTTTTCAATGATTTTTATATGTAGATTTTGTTATATTTCTTGTATTTTATTTTCAAAAGTCAGCATAAATATTTTAGAAAATAGTTAACATTTTCATTTATATTTTTTTTTGTACAATTAATATTTTTATCGTGTAATTTCTAGTGATTTATGATATTATGGATTTATCGATACTATCTTAGTTTATATGATTGATTTAGATTTTAATGGGTGAATTTCATAATAAGATAAATAGTAGTTTTCCATAGTAAAATTAAATTTAGATTATTGACAAAAACTTATAATTTGTACTTTGAATTATATTTAACAAGACTATTAAATCATTTAGATTACTGGCAAAAGTTTATTTTACAATACCAAAGATTGATTAGTGTTGTTTTCATATAGAAAAAGGGTTATTAATGTTACTTCTTACAAATTATTATATATACCAATCCAATTATGTCCAAAATTGTTTTCAAATGCTTAAGACACACTAATACTTCAATATTAGTCGCAACCCTCCTATCGAATGATGCTTAATCAGATCATGGTTTTCTTAATTCTCGGTATGATCATACCAATCGTAGTTGGAACTTTTCCGGGAAAGAGCAAACTTTCCGATCTCCATGAGCAGGAAATAAAACTACGGTTGAAACAACTCAACAAACCAGCCATTAAATCCATCCATGTATTGACAAAAACATTTACATCTAATTTTCTATTCCCTTTGTTTTCTTTTATATTACGTCTTAGTAGTTTTGTTTTGTTTCTGATTGGTAAGTTTCTGTGGAAAAGTTAGTTTTGTTTCATTTTTTGTCTCTTTATACCCTGCAGTAACTAGTACTACTATTGAACTATTGGTTGGATTGATCTTTTAAATATTTTTGAGGTTCACTAAAACTTAGATAAGGGTACAGAAAAATAGTTTTAAGATTATTTTGACTAATTGCTTTTAACTTCTTGCATTGATTTCTTTAGAGTCCAGATGGAGATATAATTGACTGTGTATGGATCTACGACCAACCAGCTTTTGATCATCCTTTATTCAAAAGCCACACCATTCAGGTTGCTAATACAGTTTTATATTTATTTTCTCATTAAAAGTTGATATTATAGTCTTAACATTTCACGTGTTACACCGTTTTTCTTTAAAAGATGAGGCCAAAAAGTAACTGGATAAGGGACAAAACAGGAGGTAATAAGACATACATTATACACCAATTGTGGCGAACAAAAGGTGAATGTCCTGAGAACACTATTCCCATCAGAAGAACAACAAGAGATGATCTTATAAGATCGGGCTCCATCAAAAACTATGGAAGAAAGAGTCCACCACCAACTATTTATCACACTGACGGCGTTCAGACCGAGGAAGTTCATGAGGTTGGTATACACTGGCCGGCTCAAATATAAAAAGAATTTAAGGATAGACATATTTCAATAGGCTCCAATTTTTAGAGAAGTATTGAATATATACATTGAGATTGAACAATATTATTTTTGAACCAAATTCAATTGTAGCATACGTGTGTGTACGTGGACTATGGTCAGTTCCATGGCAGCAAGAGTCGTATAAGTATATGGAAACCAAATGTTCTACGGACGAGAGAGTTTAGTTTAGCTCAAACATGGGTCGTCAATGGAGATTGGGACACTGGTTTGAACACTTTGGAGTCTGGTTGGCAGGTAACCACTATTCCATTTTTAGGTCACACTTCATTTTGTTATCCTAATAGTTCTAACTTCATTTTTTGGTCTTTATAAAAGATCTTGCATGCTTTGTATGGTGACAAGAACCCAAGACTTTTCGCCTATTGGACGGTAAGTTTTCACATTTTTCTTATCAATTAATTTCCTTGGATATATACATTGTATACTAAAAATTTTCCACCAAAACACTTAGGGCGATACATACCAAGAAACAGGATGTTACAATCTTGACTGTCCAGGCTTTGTTCAAGTAAGCAGACACATCTCCCTCGGTGCAGCTCTCAACATTTTCTCAACTTACAACGGTGAACAATACGACTTCCTTCTAACTATTGAGAAGGTAAACTTTTATCTCTAAGAGATATTAACTAGCATTTTCACAAAGAGGGTCATTTCTTGATTAAGTTGAAACACATGTTAGGATCAAGAAACTGGACTTTGGTGGTTGAAGTTTGAGACATACCTTATAGGGTACTGGCCAAGCTTTATAGTCCCCAAGCTAGCAGTGTCGGCACGAAAGATCGTATGGGGAGGAGAGATTGTATATTACACTAGAGGCCAAGGAACACACACGCTGACGCAAATGGGGAGTGGCCATTTTGCAGAGAAAGGGTTTAGGAAGGCGGCTTATTTCAATAGCTTAGAGTACATTGATACATCTAACTATCCGATCACACCCTCTCCACAACATCTTGAAACTACTGTGACTCGTCCTGAATGCTATAACCTTATGGTTGGCTCTAGCCAGAGGTGGGGAACTTACTTTTTCTATGGTGGACCTGGTCGCAATCCTCAGTGTCCACGAACCTAGATTAAGCCAAAACTAAAATATTTTATATAAATGTAAAATATATAAAATAAATTCGCTAGTCTTTTAGACAAGGCCTAATTAACTTCTAATAATGTCTTGAACATTGCAAAAAAAAAAACAAAACAAAAAAAAAACCAAAATTTTCCTGAAGACATAACTTGTACAACAAGGGTATTTCAAACTTTTTTTTTTTTTGTAACTGGCATTCTTAATATAAATTGCAAAAAGATAAAAATGTTTACAAATGCCCATGAGGCATTAGTGAGTGAGCCTAACCCATAGAAACTCATATTTTAATAATCCAACTAACCCAAGTAAATGACTAAGCCCATGAAGCTCTTAGCCCAGTAGAAATAAGAAAGAGATGAGGGAATGGTGTTGGACGATCGAGGAAACGGAGAAGTCGGAGAGCTACGGTGCTGGTGTCTTCAGTCAACGAATCCACAGTTGCATCATTGCAGAAGCTTTTTTAGGGTTTGTGCTTCTAAAGCTTTGGATCCTATTCCGTATCTGATGATCTATTATGGAGAAGATGCAGTCTATTGAACGAAACCGATTTGTATGGAGCCGTTGATTGCGTTCGTTCCATAACCAGTAGATTGAAGCTTGCCATCCAAGGAGAATCAGAGATCGAGTAGTACTTGGTGGTGGTAGAGACAGCATTTGGTTTAGAGAGCTCTCCCATGTTCGATCAGGCGTAAGTCTACACCTTCCCGCGACAAGTTTCCAAATCTCGAACGCAAAGTCACAGTCCCAGTACAAGTGGTCTCGCGATTCATCAGTTGAGTTGCAGAGGAGACATAGTGATGGTACCTGTATACCCCAGCCAATCAACCGGTCTCGAGTTGGGAGTCTGTTTTGCACTACGAGCCACACATGGAAGCTCTGCCGTGGAATACTTCTTGAGGTCCAGACTGCAGGCCACCAAGAGACTTCACCAACCTCTCCACACAGGTAATGATACACCTCCCCCGTACTGAATTTCTCATTCCGCTTGCCTTTAATCTCCCACTCATAGATGTCCGGCTCATCTGTGAACTGGACCGTGGTGATGTAGGAGAGAACTTGCAATTGACGGTCTGTTCTTGCTGCAGGAAGCCGCCAAGCTCCATCATGATGCAGCGATGCCAAAGTAGCATCTTTTGGAATTCCTAGTCGACTTCTTCCTCCTTCCAAGTAGTCCTGCAGTCTCCCAAAAGGGCTCCAATTATCAATCCAGAATCTGGCTTTCTCTCCATTTTGAATCCGAAGATGAATCAAAGAGTAAGCCTCATTCTTTAATTTTAACAGTTTGTTTGCTAGCCAAGAAAAGTTTTGTGAAGGGTTTGTGGTCCAAAAGTTACTGACTGATCCTTTGAGTATTACTTCCTTGAACCAGGAGACCCAAACTGAGTCTGGCCTGAAGAATAGGAGCCAAATCAGTCTCAAGCAACACGCTTTGTTCCATGTCTGGAGATCCTTTACCCCAAGTCCACCTTGCTCCTTCGTTTTTACAACCGTTTCCCATGCAATCCTCACCGAGTGGTGACCTTCGAGATTCCCTTTCCACAAGAAAGCACTGCACATTGAGTTAATCTTTGCCACACATCCCTTCGGGAGAACAAAAGAGGAGCACCAGAATGTTGTAATCCCTGAGATCACTGTCTTTATGAGCATCAATCTTCCAGAGAATGATAGTGTTTTTGTTGACCAGGAGGAGAAGCGAGTCTTGATTTGATGCAACAGAGGCTCACAGCTAGCGAGAGAGAGTTTCCTAGAATTCATTGGCACTCCGAGATATCTAAAAGGTAGGTTTCCACAAGCCATCCCTGTAGACGCTTGGATCGTATTAATCTCATCATCAGTCAGTCCTGATGCGAAGAAACTGGTTTTCTGCATGCTTACAGCTAGTCCTGAGCGCTCCTCAAACTGTTTTAGCACCTGGAGAACACACTGGACTGACTCTATATTTCCCTCGATGAATATTAACAGATCATCAGCAAACGAAAGGTGCGTCAGTTTAATCTTTTTGCAGTTTGTGTGATACTTAAACCTTGACTGAGCAGCTACAGCATTTAGCATATGGGACAGACAGTTCATGGCAATGACAAAGAGATAGGGGGATAGTGGGTCCCCTTGCCTGAGTCCTCTAGTTCCTTTAAAGTACCCATTCACTGTACCGTTGTAACCCACCATGAAGCTTGTTGTGCAGATACATGATCTCAACCAGTGGACAAAGTGATCTGGAAGACCCAAGCCGTAGAGACAGGAGAACAAAAAGTCCCACGACAGAGTATCGAAAGCCTTTGCTATATCAACCTTGATGGTAATCTTTTTTGAACCCTTGTTCTTGTGGTAGCCGTTTATTAACTCACTTGCTAGGATCGTATTCTCCAGTAGAAGTCTCCCTTGAACGAATGCTGTTTGGTTAGGTAGGATTAGAGAAGTAAGAAGCGGTTTCAGTCTCCTAACCAGTAACCTTGAGATGACTTTGTAGATGGTGTTGAGACAAGAGATTGGCCTGAAATCTGTTACTTCCGATGCACCAGGGAACTTAGGCACCAAAGTGAGGATTGTGGCATTTGTCGAGGAGGGTAAGAACCCCGAACTGAAGAAATGTGAGATACAGTTTACAACTTCATCCCCCACCGTGTCCCATGCCGCCTTGAAGAACCCAGAAGTGAGACCATCTGGTCCTGGTGCCTTATTTGGATTTAGCTTGAACATCATCTTTTTAATTTCTTCACTTGTAGGAACTGACAGCATCTGTGTTCTTTGTGCAGGAGAGACCGTGTAGTTGAGCAAGCTTTGGAACCATTCCTGAGGAGATAAAACGATAGGAGCAGAGTATGTCGGGCCCAAGACTGATTGAAAATGAGACACTGCAAGATTACTCATCTCCATAGGATCTGTGATCCAAACTCCCGAGCTAGCAAGGAATGCTCGGATCGCATTATAACTTGATCTGACCTGACATATCCTATGGAAGAAGGTTGTGTTGAAATCCCCTTCCTTCAACCAGTTTATTCTAGATTTTTGCCTAAAATATAGTTCTTCAATTTCTCTCAAGAAGTTCCATTTCTGGTGAAGTTCTCTCTCTGATTGAAAATTGGTGGAGCTTGGGTCCTGCAAAGCTTGTACCTGCACAAGTTGAAGCAAACTGTGAGTTTCTGCAACTCTCTCCTGTATTTTTGAGTAATTTTCTCTGTTGATTTTCTTTAAGTCACTTTTTATTTGTTTCAACTTCCAGCACAACTGAGACAACGTTTGGCATACACTTCCAGCAAGAATCCAGGCTTCTTTGATCAACTGAGCGAAACCAGGGTGTTTGGTAAGGTAATTTTGAAATTTGTAAGGGTAGGTTCCAGCTTTTGGGAGGAAAAGGGCAAGGTTTAATAGACAGGGTGTATGGTCGGATATTTCAGGGGGAAGAAAGGTTGCGACAGCATGAGGGTAGGATGAGATAGTGGTGTTGTTGACCAGGAGACGATCTAGCTTCTTTGCTATAGGGCCCTCAGGATGATTATTCGTCCATGTGTGGCACGGCCCAAGGTAGCGCAGGTCAAACAGACCAGCTTGGAGGAAGCAGTCTTGAAGCTGATACATGAGATTGTCTGTAAAGTTAACTTCTGGATTTGAGTGTTCAAAGGGGAATAGAATCTGGTTCAGGTCCCCTCCAACAACCCAATTTCTGGAATCTAAGTCGAGTGATGAATGATTTTGAAGGAGATCATGCCAAAGTTCCAATCGCTCGTCAGCAAGGTTAGAGGCGTATATAGCAGTGTAGTATATTGGGGCTTGGTTAGGGAGGGTAATGGAACAGGTAATAAGCTGACTGGTTTGGAAAAGTATTTGAACATCCAAGGGGTATTTCCAGATCAAAATAATTCGGCCATCTGGGTCAGCTGAGTGGTTTGAATAGAACTTCCACCCAGGGCAGATTTTAGATAGGGTTGGGTTTAGAAAGGGTTCTTTAATATGAGTTTCTAATAGGGCACCAAAAAGGGGTTTTTGACTACTAAGCCAATCCGCAAAAGGTTTATGCTTGCCCGGGTCATTTAGGCCACGGACATTCCAAAAAAAGAGCTTTACACTCATTGAGAAGGGTTAAGAGCACCCTCGGGCAGAGGAGCTCCTAGTGAACCAAAAGAAATAAGATTTTGCTTGTTGTCGGATAGGTTGGGTGAAGGGGGAGGTTTAAAGATCATGGGTGGTAAGAGGGTTTCAAAAGAGGGTATAGGAGGATTCTGAAGAACAGAGAAAGGATTGGCGGTTGTTGAAGTTGGAGGGGACAATGTCGGGGAGGATCTCGAGCGTTTCAGAGAAGGTCGAGGCATTTGATCAGGAGAGGTGAAATGGTTTGAGTTAACAATGGTTAAAGGAAGATCAGGGGGTAGAGAAGGAGATGAGAAACCATGAGAGGCTGAAGGGGTAGTAGAGTTTGAGGATGAGGTTTTGACAGAGGGAGTAGTAGGTTCTAAGACAGGAACAAATGGCGTGGGAGGGTTCTTTTTCTGGTATTTTCTAGAGGCTTTGGAAGGGGTAAAGTTGGTTTGAGGAGTAATGGTATTATGAGGGTTTTTTTGAGGGGATTTATGAGGTTTGTCTTTGGTGGGAAGGGTTTGATTATGGTCTGAGAGGGAGGTTTTTTTTGTTTCAGGAGCAGGGGGAGTGTAGGTGAGGCAGTTACGCACTATGTGACCAAGTTCGTGACAATGGGAGCAAGTTGGAGGGACCCAAGGGTAGTGAACTGTGACTTCAACAACTTCTCCACTCTCCCTCTCGAATTCAACCACAGGGGGCAAGGGAGCTGTTAGGTCGACCTCTACTTTGACGTGAGAGAGAGTTAGGCTCACAAGGTTTTTGGTGAAGTCATCCGTCTCTTTTGGTTCTCCAACAAGCCCCGCCACCCAGCTTAATCCTTCCTCATGGCGAAGATCAAGCGGAACACCCGTAAGATGAGCCCAGATCTTGATTGCTTTCAACGGAGGGGTAGTCATGGAGTGATCAGAGTTCCATTGGGCAGTGTGGAACATTGAGTCTCCCACATACCATATATTTTTCTCCAAGATCTTGTTTCTAAGGTATTCACTCTGTATTCTCACTATGGCTGAATGATTTAAAGGGTTGTTATGGATCTCTAGTCTCTTGCCCTTTCCCCACATATAGTTAAATACACTTTGTATTTGATTGTATGGTGGAGACTTTCCATTGAAGTAACAGATGATGAAATCCTTATGTAAATCTGCTCCTTTTTTGAAAACAGAATCAGGAATAACAACTCTTGGGCGGCCAGAGGGAGCTATGGTGGTAGGGGCAAGGCGTCTTAATGTTTTGTCTTCTGCAGCTCGCAGCTTTTCAGCAAGGGTCTGGTATTGAGCCGAGGAATGCTCTGGTTCAGTAGCTGTCGAGGGGTTTTGCGGAGGAACAGGTAATAGAGGAGGAGGGTTGAGAGGAGGTGTGGAGGATGTGGCTTGGTTTGTTTGGATGGGGGAGGAGGGTTTTGGAGGAAGAATAGTGAAAGTTAAGTTTGGGTTTGTTTCTGATTCAACTGTAGCAATCTCAGATCTGGATTCTGAAATAGGTACAGTAGTTGTTGAAGAGGAGTTTTCTTGCTCAATTTCCATAGAAGTGGTTTTAGAGCCAGTAGTATCATCCTGCTTCTTCTCTGAAGAGAAAAAGGGTAGTTGCTTAGAATCCTTGCGAGTTCCCTTACGGGATGGTCCGGAGGAGGCAGTTTTGGTGGTTGCAGCAGTTAGGGAAGGGAAGTTCACAGGGGAGAGAGGGGAGGCTGGGTCAGGAGGGTCAGGGGGAAGGATGGGAGGAGGTTCGCCAGAAGCAAACGCCGGTGGATTCTCGCCGGAAGTGCGGCCAGGGACGTTCCAAACAGAGTGCATTGGGAAGTGTGTCAGAGAGAGTCTGAGCAAAAAAAAGTTTTAAAGGTAAGATCCGATAATGTTACCAATATTTCAAACTTTCTATATAGTCAATCATCTTGACTTATATGAGTTTCATAGCTCTCTCTTCTGAACTTAAAAATCAAGAGATCCACATTGTTTTCTCTTTATAGATATTGCAGCAGATGCAGGCTTCTCTGTTTCCTTCTTATGATCACCATTTACGCCTCCTCTCGCTCTTCGGATACCCATCTTAGGCAAACCACGGTTGAGTCCATCTAACAAAACACAAGCTTTACACCATTTCTGCATTTCATTGTGTAATCCAAACAAGCAAACATTACAATCTGCCTTGATGTGATAAGAGAGAGTGTCTTTTCTTGCAACTTCCTCAACTGGCTAGATATATAACCACACCGCTCACACGTCCCTTGCTCAAGCATCTTTGTAGTAGTTGCTATTCTGAAGTCTTCACCAGATTTTATGATGTCTAGAATCTCCCTTAGCCTGCAGTTTTGTATAAGTTAGAATCTGCACAAATGAAAGATCTTTGCGTCGTGTTCAAAAAAAGAAAGATCTTTGCGCTTCTTACCTACAACTAAGCATGAATCAAAACAGAGGAATTGGAAAACAATTTTAAAGAGATTACCTTTGCCACCAGAGGCACCAATAGCAACACGTTTCACCGGATTTGAATAAACCATTCTTCACAATAACTTGATTAATCTCCTCCTCAAAAACCTCATAGAAGCACTCCTTGCATATCTTTAAACACACACAGAAACTTAGCAACTAAAGATTGACACTTTCTGCGGTAGACCAACTAAGCAGAACGATTAATTTGCTCATATAGAGATCACAATACAGATATGGAAGGGCTTTGGATTCTTAAAAGATCAAAACTTTACAGTATTAAAATTGTTCCAAGACAAAACACAAAACATGAGACTTTCAAAACAGTTCCTTGAAGGGTTTTGGGTCGTTTGAGGACATGACGTCTCTGGTTACAAAAGCAGCAGCAGAGGCTATTAAAGGCACAAGAATATTTTTTAACAAAATATAATTTACAATATCAATAGATTTTAACATTTTTGATAAGTAATGTTTTAACATTTTTATTTTACTATATTTTAAAATCATATAATTATATTATATTATATTTAAATTAAATAATTATTTTAAATATTACTTAAATTTTTAATTACTTTAATCCGTTTTATTACGCATCACGAAAATTTTAATAAACTATCTGTAATTTGTTTGGTTAAATTTGTGATATATACTTTTTTTTAATTAATTTTTAACTATAAAACTTATTTAATGTTAATTTATTTTCTCTAACATTTTATTTGTACAAAAATATTTGATGTCAACTTAAACCAAACATAATCTCGCATATATAATTATATATGGTTAAGAATAAAAAAACAATTTAAAAACAAGAATCTAATATTTATTAAATTTAAAGGAATGCAATTTTTTTTATTTATGAAAATACAAACAAAATAATCTATTAATTTAATACCTAAATCCTAAAAATATTTATACTAATTTTCAACTTCTTATCAAATATAGCTTTTGATCAAATAGTTTAAAAGAAAATAACTAAGAAGTTATTAAAAATGTAGGACATAATACTTTATTTTGTTTGAACACAAGATTAGTTATTGTGTTGTTTGGAAATACATTTAGTATTATAATGTTACCATAATTAGAAGAATAAATTTAACTATAAAATATAATGGTGTATTTAATTAAAATACTTACAAAAAGGTGGGTCCAAGGGTAGGTTTATGTTTTAATAAAGGAAAATTGCCAAACATACCACTTTCATATATAAAATCATTTTTTATGTTTAGTTTAACCACTTTTACCCTTATTTTTAAAGAGATAAACTTTTTTTATAACTATAGAGTTAATTAGTCTAGACTTAGGAATTAAAGTTGAGTGGTGTAGGATTTTTTCGTTAATGGTATTACTCTATACTAGATTTTGACCCGCACCCCTGTGCGGGTGTATTTTTTTTAATATGATGCTATTTGATTTTTATGTCATTATTTAGGGTTGGACATAAAACTCGAATTCAAAAAATTGAACCGATCACAGTCCGAATAAGTAGTACTAAATCCGAACCAGAATTGATTAAATATCCAAATTATTCAAAATTTTGGTATTTGAAGAACTGAAATCTAATCTGATCCGACCCGAAGTATTTTGGGTATCCAAAATAGATTTATATACTTAAATATATTAATTTTTTTTAGATTTAATATATATAAAAATATCCAGAATATATATGATACTTTTAAGTTCGCTTAAATGCTTGAAAATATATACAAATAATCAAACGTAAATATCTTAAATAGTTAAAATATACTCAAAACTCCAAAAATACTTAAATAATTATTAATCATCTATCCAAATATTTAAATCAAACCTATTTAAATTGGTTATCCAAATCCAAACTAAATCCTCAAAGATCTGAAATGAACACGAAATCCCAAAAATACCCTAAAACGAATTTGAACGCTCACCCCTAATCACTATTATATATATATCCTATATGTGTCATCATAGGTTACAAAACAGTGTTATCATATAATTCATCGTATTTTATACGTACCATCAAATAAGTTTTTTTTTATAATTAATAATATTTATACGTACAATCATATAAATAATCACATAAATTATATTTTAAAATTTAATGTGAAATATAAAAACCATTATTAAGTTGGTGTTTGAAATTGGGCTTTGTATTATATTTTTCTTATATATATTGAATTTGTTTTTATAATAGTTAGTAGAAAATATGTTATTAAAAATCAAATTTTCAATATATGTATATTTTTGAATGAATTTTTGATATAAATCAATTTTAAATTATTATTTTGATTTAAATATATATATATATATATATATATTAAGTAATATAGACCCATTACTTTTTAATATAATGTAATGGACTTCCAATTTCTTAGTAGCATAAGCCCATAATTTTTTTTTCTAACTTATTGCTATCCATGTTTCCAAACAATACTATTTTTTAAACTATTATCTATATTGCCAAATAATCTCAATGTGTACTTCAACTTTAATAATATAGATATAAATGACTCTATTTTAACGTAAATTATAGATGAAAATATAGTGTACATTAAGGTTTACCCAAAGAAAAGGGAAAACACAGATAATTTCTTGGTTTAGAACGAACTACAAAACCATCTCTTCAGGTTTCTGATCAGATTAGGGTTTTCTTAATTACTCGATTTCTTAGGGACTTTAGTTGATCAGTTCTCTAATTATATTATATACTTAGAAGTTTTAAATCAGTCCATCAGAGAAACAATGTCTGTTGTTAATAATCTTTCTCTGGAACAGAGAGCCAAAAAGCAGAGGATCGAACCGGTCACCAACGAGTCTTCTTCTTCTAGTAGATGTGGTCACTGGTTCCTTCGTTACGGAGAATGCACCACCTGCAAATCAACTGTTCACAAAGACCAAGGCGGAGTGTTCGATTATCTTTCCGACGGTTTACAGCTAAGCCACGAGGCTGTAGCTGCAACGAAGCAGAGAAGCAGAGAACTTCACTTAGTACTTGACTTGGACCACACGCTTCTCCACACCACTCCTCTTCTACGCCTCACCGAAGCAGAGAAGTATCTGATCAAAGAAGCGGCTTCTATTACAAGGCACGATCTGTGGGAGTGGACAACTGGAGGCGATGATCCCGTGGTATCTTTGACGAAGCTACGGCCTTTTGTTTGCGGTTTCTTGGAAGAAGCCAACAAGATGTTCACAATGTCTGTTTACACAAAGGGTATTCGCGATTACACTATGCTAATCTTGGACGTGATTGATCCGAAGAAAATCTATTTCGGGGACAGGGTGATAACAAGGGACGAGAGTCCTGATGTGAAGACGCTTGATTTGGCTTTGGCTCATGAACGTGGAACGTTGATTGTGGATGATACACGTGATGTATGGCCCGATTACCAGAGTAACTTGATTGTAATTAGCAAATACAACTATTTCAGGAGAATGAGCAACAGCCAACACTCAAAACCATACTCTGAGGAGAAGACTGACGAGAGCGAGAAGGAGGGTGGGTTGGCCAATGTTTTGAAGCTACTCAAAGAAGTTCACAGTGCATTCTTCAGAGTGACAGAAGAAAAGGAATTGGAGTCAAAGGATGTGAGGTTGTTACTACAAGAGATAAATTTCAATCGTGTCGACAAAGAATCTTTTACTATGTAGAAACTTTATATAAGCATTTGAAGTTTCATATATAAGAAGAAGTGTTAAGTACCTTTGAAAAGTTATTTATTTTGAAGAACAAAACTTTAAAGTATATTTCCATATGATAGTGACTTCCAAAAAAGTCTTATACTTATGTAAATTCATTTAAGCATCGATCAAAAGCTTGTGTGATCTGGTTCATGTGTAAGAAGTATAAAGTATATTTACAATGTTATTTTGACTAGAAAACATTAAAAGCATATTACATAAGTGAGGTGAATGTTAGCATTTCACTATCTATTTTGTATTATTCTATCATCTCTTAGTAATAATATCGTCAAACCAAAGTGAACTACAAAGCATTGTACTTACTTACTTTATACAGCCCAAAAAGATTAGAAGCTATGGCATACTTTGAATCGAATAACAATCTCTGCGACACTCTTACAACAAAACGACAAGGATGCCTATGTTTCTTCTTTATGACGTTTCAGGATATATGGAGATGCTATGGGTTTGGGATTCACTTCAATTTCATTAATTAGCAAACATTTATCAGTATTAATTGGCAGACCAAGGTAGACCTTTTGTCTAGTTGATAATAAACTCAAAACTCAAAAAATAACAATAACGCTACATAATTTATTTTACAAACATAGCATATTAGCATCCGTCATGTTCTTCAATAAAGGTTGATCTTATTAGCTTAAATGTACAACCAATCATATAGACAAAGGCAAAAAAAGAGGCCTGAGCATATACTCTCCCTCTCCTCCCATCCCAATCCGCCACCTCGCCCACTTCGGAGCCGTCGCAACCTCCGGAAAGCTCTTCGTATCCGCTAGCCGGCGATCACGACGGTACCTTCGCTACAGACGAGGTGTGGTGCTACGACTTTGTGAAGAGACGATGGGGGCCACGAGCGCCGATGCTCGTTCCTCGCTCTATGTTCGCGTGTTGCGTTCTCGAAGGGAAGATTTTTGTCGCTGGAGGATTCACCACGTGTCGAAAATCGATTTCGGGAGCTGAGGTTTATGATCCTGAGAGTGATGTGTGGAGTTCGATCCCTGATCTCCACAGGACTCATAACTCCGCGTGTTCCGGTTTGGTCGTGAAAGGGAAGGTTCATGTGTTGCATAAAGGGTTATCGACGACGGTGCAGGTTCTTGAGAGTGTTAAGTTGGGATGGGATGTGAGAGAGTATGGTTGGCCTCAAGGTCCGATGGCTGTTGTTGAGGGTGTGAGTTATGTGTTGAGTCATGGAGTGGTGTATAATGAAGAGGATGATGATGAGACGTGGAAGATGGTTGCGTCTGCGTCGGAGTTTAAGCCGAGGATTGGTATGGCGATGGCGAGTTTGAGTGGTGAGGTTTTGCTTGTGGGAGGGGTGATTGGGCCTGATAGGGATAATTGGGATATTAAGCAGATGTTGGAGGTTGATGTTTTGACTGTTGGGAGTGATCGTCCGGTGTGGAGGAAGGTTGCTCCGGTGACTAAGTGTCGTGGTACGGTGCTTGGTTGTACGCAGTTGACAATGTGATGGGAGTGTGATGTAAAGACTGTTTTTTTTTTATCTGTTATTCTTTGTTTTGTATTGTCACGTTTTCCTTTTCTTTTTGCGTCTTTGTTTTGTTATAGTGTTTTTACTGTTGTGTCAAAATACTCTTTTGTAAGGAAAAAAGAAAGAAAGGACATAGGTAAGGTTATTACATGACAGTAAGGCTTCTGTGTCAATGGGACATGAGGCAGATAAGAGGTGTATAACTGAGAACATGCACATAACATGCAGAGAAGACATTCTCTGGCATCATTTCTAAAAGGAGCTCCATTAAAAATGCAATGGAATAGAAAACCATATTTGCATTTACAAAGTGGCTTGCACATTGTTTTATACACTGCATAGAACAACACAAGAAACCTGAGTGTCTGTTTTTCCTTATATTTTTCAAAGAGAATCTGCAGTCTAATTAATGTAGACATATACTCACCAATACAAAACTGGAAAAAAAACTATAACCTTTCTTCTTCTTTTTTAACCTCCAACTCTAATCGGTAAAGGTGCTGATACTGAGAACAAAGTCATCGGCAGCAAAAGGGTTTTGGTTGGAGAAGTGGAAACATGTTCCGTATCTGTCATGCTTGCAAAGCCTATTCATCATCCTCTGAATCTGCCATTGTCAAGAATAAACAAACAAAATTCTTTTAAAAAACAACTCTAATGGTTCCTCCACACTACACAGCCCACATAACTTTCAAAACCGGGTTTAAACAAAGTTACAGAAACCGTACCGGATCTTATGTCTTCTCCCACTTGTCCTCTGTTTTTAAGTAGTCTTGCAATCATTGCGCAGATGAGATACCACCAATATATGTGGAAAACAAGAAGCGTCAGTAACAGTGTGTTGAAGGAATAGTACATGATGGTGCCTTCAGCTGATGTCATATCCACATGAGCCAGGAGTTCAATGCTTTAACCAAACAAAAAAGGTGAGAATGTCAGATAAAGCATTGACAAAAATAAATAAAGTTATATATAGGAGGTAAGAATAAAGAGTGGGAATACCTAGTGGCCCTGATGATCCAAAATGGAAAGTAAATCAACCTAAGTAGTAGCCAAGAGAGAGCAAAGAGTGAAAAACCCACACTCGCTCCAAATTCCTTTTCAGAGTACTTGCAAATTTTAGCAGTTTCCATAAACACGTCGCTTGCATCATGAAGGGCTATGATGATTGCTCCAATTCTGAAAAAGCTGCACAAGAAACCAAAATAAATAAATAAATAAATAGTTTCCTGAGCTTCTTGGTTGCTTGCTCTATAATTCACTATATATATATCTAATATCCCAGTCAAAAAGTTGAATATTGTCTCACATAATAATCTTGTCAAATGACAAATCTTTTATTATTATTATTATCATGAATGGACTTGTAACTTAGCAAATATACTTAAGGTAAGCATCCATATGCAAATATAATTAATTACCCCGTTAAGTAGGAGTAGACAAGGAGGATGATGGTAACGACATGGTGAGACATCATAACAGAAAAATCTTTTCGTCTTGTCTCCCATGCAAGCAAGGCAGCAACAGCATACATATAGAAACCGCACTGGCACATATAGTAAAGCTTTATCGGAAGCCTAACGAACAAAAAAAAGAGAGTAAAATTAGGTTACTTCCACCATATAAAGTATAGCTTAAAAAGTGAAAGCAGAAGAAAAGTAACTGACTTCAACTCTTGATTAGGCCAACTGTGAAAGTAGAGTTTGACATCTGTGGCCCATGGCTCGTGAAAAAGGACTTTGAGGACGAATATGTCACAAGCACCGTAAAACAAGAGCTTCCACAGAGACTCTTTGCACTTGACGAGCTTAGCCCGAGTAGAAGCATCGTTCATTTTAATAGGCGCAGAAGAAGCGGTGCTCAAAAGCCATACAGCTATCCTCTGTTAAAAGACAATATGTGACATATTGATATGATCAAATTCTTAGACTGTCAATTGGCAATTCTCCTAGCTTTTTGCAAGATGCATGAATCAACTAAAACCAAAGTGCTCATTATCTAATGAATATCAATTTGCTTACACAATCCAAAGTTGCAAAAGAAAAAAAAAACATTTAAAAAAAAATCGGAGAATTTAGAGAGAGTCTTTTATTTATTTACTTACTTCAAAGACGAATCTATCGAGGAAAAGTCTCAAGAAGAAGAATCCGAAGGCGAAATAGACTGCTATCTGGAAATTCCACGCCGCAGTCGACGCTTCAAGATTCCTTACCCCGCCGCTAGAATATAACGATTCCATGTCCAGAGACTCCCAGCAAAAAAAAAGAATCAAATCTTGCACTTAAAAAGAGAAGAATTAATCGTATCAATGAGAAAGAATATATGAATTTGAGTATTGTATTCTTCTTCTTTGAGTCATCACCTCTCTTCTTCTTCTTTTATGAGTCTTCCTAGAAGTGAGCGACAGGTGTAAATGTTTTGCCAAGCTTGGGAATTGTGATCTTCCGACCAATTACCTTTTTTCTTATTTACTTTTTTTTTTAATTTGTTTTTATTACCAATCAATAGTCTTCAGATTATAAGATAATTTCGGTGACAAAAAAAAAGATAATTTGCATATTCTTTTACTAACAGTTATACCATCTCTAATTCACTTCTATTTGTATCTCTATATTTTTTTAAATAGAAAATTTCTATTATTAAAATAAATTTGCTCAAATATATGTTCCTACAATAAAGTTTTTTCTATTTATAGAGAAAAATAGAAATATATGTTATTTTCACTTCTAAATATAGAAGCAAAAAGTAACATTCCTCTATTTTTCCTCTAAAATAGAGAAATTTTATTATAAAGTGATATATTGGAGCAAATCTACCTCAAACAATGGAGATGCTCTATTTTAGAAAAAAATAGAAACATAAATTGGAAATGCTTTTACAATAATTTTTGAGAAATATATTTCGATAAATGTGTCCTACCTATTTAATAGTATTAGTAAGGGATACAAACGCTTACAAAAATATGAGAAAATTAAAGAGAGCTAAATTACGAGAGAATCATTATGTAACACTTAGAGTTCACGGTAAGCATCCTTTAAAATAAGATTGAATTCACTTTTAAATAAAGCAGCAGCAGCATGAATGATGTTCAAGTGCGAGCATCAATGATCAATGTCTAGTGGTGGAACCAGTTACATTTTTCACTGCGGTTAGTTTAGCTTCAACTATATACTATAGAGACCACATAAACTGGTATAAGCTTGTTATTTTTCATCAGTTTTTTGAAAATATAAATATTTTTTCTATGAAAAAAAATACATATGGGTCGTCAAATGACCCTCTTCCATTAAGGTGGCTTGGCCAGTGAGTCAGTGACCACGTCCCCTTACCTTCCACCAGCATTTCCACTTTTGATTTTATTTTAGCATTTATAAGTGTTTTTTTCTGTAACATATTTTCTTATTGCTTTTAGTTCTCATCTCCCAGTTTGTCTTCTCAACCTAAACCACCAACAACGATTATTGTTTTTGTCCCATTAGTCAAGTATTCTAAGATACTTTTCTACGTTACTTTATGCGTTTTTATATTTTCTGTAAGAAAGGGAATTTTAGCAATTTGTAACCAAATACCACCAAATATCATCTTTTAATATCTGAAACTAGAGTTTATTACGCACATCGTGCGGGTATATTTTTATTTTATAAATATTTAATTTTGATATTATTATATAAATTTAAATATACAATTTATATCTTAGTATTATGTATTTTATAACTCTTTAATTTTATTGTTTAAATTTCTTATTACTTTATTAATATAGGGGTTTGTTTTATACATATTACCTTTTTTATTACGTTTTCGAGTTTTCATAATTTGAAATAATTAAATAAAAAATATTCTTCAACATATGATTTTGAAAATATATAGCTGTAGAAATAAATTTTTAATATATGTTAATAACTTCATTTGTATAAAACAAATCTGACATGATTAACAAATTTGAACCTGTTTTAGTGGTAGATGATAATTTATTTAAATAAAAGTATTATATTACTTAATTACAAAATTAATTAATGCAATATTTAATAAAAAATATTTAAAAATTTAATAGAATTTTGTTAGATTTTTTTCAACAAATTTTGTTATAACTGAAAATAAAATTCAAATCTATAGTTAAAATTAATTTATTATTAATATTCTTATTAATTATTATGTCATATTATGTAATTAAAGAAATGGTTCTAGTAGACTTATAAATAGTAGATAAAAATTGTATTTCTCTTTTAGTAGAGAAGATTGAACATCATGTTAACGTACGTAGCATATCAATAATATGCATGATAATATATATCTACCAAGTACTAGTCAGAGTATTGTTAGTTTTCTTTTTGTATGTTCTAACTTCTTAAGATCATTCATCGACGAAATTTAGACTCATGCTTTTGGGCAGACATCTTTTTTATTTTTCACGCTTGGAAACTTTCGTTAAATTAAAAATGGCCAAAGCTATTTTCGTAAGTTTGACTTGTCGTGACAACAAAAAGGACTAGAATAAAACAAAGAACGACTTGGTAGACTCAGAGCCGTGCTTATAGTATTTTGAAGAAGACATTTGCCTAGGATCCTTAAGTTTCGTAAAAAATTTAGGGTTCCTAATTACAAAAAAAATATTTTTACATGGTAGTTAACATATTCTTTTGATTAGATTTTTATTTTTATTTGATTATGAATTCTACTTATGTTTAAAATGACTAGGTTTATGATCAATTTTACTATATTTATAGATAAAACTATAAAGATCTTATTTTAAAAAAACTGTAAATATTTGACATTTGTCTTCTTTTTATCGGCTATGAATTAGATTTATTTTATATATGTATGAAAATATGGTAAAAAAATCATAAAAAATTGAATATTAAAAAGATAGAAAGCGTTGGGACCGATCCAGACTTTAAAAAATTGAATTGACTCCAGTCCTTTACCTGTTTACTATATTTAATTTAAATGATAAAATTTGCCTTTTAAACAGCCAATAACATTTCAATCCAAAATATGCATATTTGTTTTTATACTACAAATTCATATATTTTTATCATGATTTTAATATTTTCGTTTATAAAAGTTTGGTGAATTTTTTATATGTAATAATTCAAAACTTTTTAGTGTTATCTATACTATTAAAGCAGGATCCTATTGTCTTTTTTACCTTAGCATGCCCTTTCATGCATGTTTCATTAAGGGCAATCAAGTAATATTAATAACTCATCTATATTGGGTCATTATTTTCAGATGCAGCCCACATCAGATCTCTCTTGGGCCATTTGGGCCGATTAAGAAATCAGATCCAATTCTCACATTTTTTTTTTCTTTTGGGTCACTGAGTCCAAGTTCAAATATTTTTTTTTTCAACTATTCTTAACTATTATTTTTTTTTCTTAATATTAAGCATTCATAAGAAAAATTGAATTTTTTCATTGAAAAGTATAAATATTTATTAAAAGTATATAATTTTTTTTATTAAAATATTAACTACATAATAAAATTAATTTATCAAAGTTATACCAACTTAATTTATTAAAGAAATAAAGTTTAATTTTTTAAACATAATTAATCATTTAAAATGAAATACGATAAATAAAGATAAAAGTTATAAAATAAAACACAAATATATAAAAATATGACATTTACTAAATATTTGTCAATTGAAAAAAATAAAAAATAAATCCGCGCTTTAAAAGCGCGGGTCAAAAATCTAGTATATATATTAAAATAATATCATGTAAAATGTATTTTTTTAATTCGTCTTAAGCCTCCGGCTCAAAAGAATTTTGGGCCCTTGGCAAAATAGTTAAAAAAAAAAAATTTAACATAATTATATGGTAACTTAAAAATTTCGGGCCTTTATCTTCAATTTTTTTTAAAATATTGAGCCCCTTTTCAATACTATTTATGCAAAAAATCTTTTGGGCCCTAGGCCAATGCCCCTTTGCCCACCCTCGTGAGCCGGGCCACCTTCTCACGCCACTGCCGTAAACTCATTATTTCCAACTATTTATAATGTTAAATATTTGTAATTTTCAACGATAGACTTTTGTTTCTGCCCCGTCGTCCATATATTGATAATGCAGTGACTTTTAATCACGTTTGACCCGAAAAGAAAGAAAAGAAAATTGTAATTTATGATCAGTGTGACCACAATCTTTCTTCTCACCCCTACAAAAATGTCCCGGACAAAGAAGAAACTGGGCTTATTTGACTATCCTGAAGCCCATTTGTAGAGCGACAATATGTATATATGTTAGCGTCAGCCCTTGAACCCATCTGAGAGCCTAACCAATCTTGATAATTCCTACTTCCTAGCTCACAGCACCAAATATCTGATATTCTGAATTCGTTGCTAACTCCACTTATTTCTCTATTTGAAAAATAACTTTATCATAACCTCACTTTAGGTAATTATTTAACGTTTTTAATAGCCATAATCAGCGAACTTTGTCAGGGAAAAAGGAAAATCCACATAATTATTCCCAATGGCTTATGTTTTCATAGAGTTGAGATTTAAATCCACATAAAATTAATACCAATATTCAACATCCGTTCAACGTAACGTTCATCAGTTTTCACATCAAACCATCCGTATTAATTTATAAGTACGTTTCAGCACTACAATACCATGCATCAAGAAAAAAAGTTTGTTATTGTAATAAACAATGTATAAACTCGTTAAAAAATTTCATAGTTATAGGGAACTGCTTTGCCACTGTTTTCACCTTTTACAAGCTAAGTTTATCATTCTTTTTTTTTGGTTTGTGTCACTTAGCCAAAATTAAATGTCAATTTTACAAAGAATTCAGATTAATTTAGATGCTTAATGCATTTACCCTGTCTGATTATTTGTTCAAAATACCCGGCTAGCAATATAACTTGTCACTATCCTTACGTTATACATGCATCATTCATGTATATAATATGTGAGTTAAAAATTCACCTACCACACATTCAAAGGGACAACAACTATTAAATTTCCAACACATAAAAATAAAAGAACGAAATATAACTACACGTAAATATATAAGGATGAATCTTCTTCAAGGGAAAAAAAAACTATTTTAGCATGGAAAACAAAAGGGAATAATTGAAAATGGCGATGTTTGGTTGCATGAGTAGGAGCACCAAACAAAAATGGATATAAAATAGACTAAAACCCGAAAAGGAAATCAGTTCGTAAATTAGGTCCCCCTCCCAACTTTGCATTTTCATTGGTACAACACTCAACACTCCCATGTTAATTTACACCCCAAATATTATTATTAATCATAACTAAAGCAAATAAATAAAAAGCTACCCTCCTTTTTATGATCAATGTTGATACTTCTTCTTTTCTTTTCTTTTATAATCTTGTGGCTCTAATTTAAAATGTGATGATAATAAAAAGTTTTGATGCTCAGTTCGTTTGATGATATTCTTTGCAAGACTTTATTTTGGAACTAAGAAGAGTGTTCAAATATCATCTATATACTATATGCTCTCCGGAGACAAAGAGCTGTTACACTATTTCTAGTCTGTATATGTTGATGGTTTCACTTATTATTCAATTTAAAATCTAAAACACTAGTTATGCTTTTTTGTTTAGCATGATAATTAGTTGATAACAAATTTTCAATAGCTTAATTGAGAAGGGAGTAATTAGACCTAACCGAATACAAATTCAATCATCACACTACACGTACGTCTTGGATGAATAAATCATGTTAGAGTTAGGTATCCGAGTTTAACATCTAATAGAAATCATTATTCATGAGATTAGTGATCAAATCAAAGCTTGACTAACAGTTTCTACAAAAATAGTTCAGTCATCACTATACAAATTTGACGTGTGGTTAATTTAGTTCCACTAGCTAGCTATAATCGTGTATTGCTATTACTGTATGCTCTAGAACGAGTTCAATGGTGCTCCACGTGAGATTAAGTTATTAACTACTGTTAATTAGCCAAATTTTAGCATTAAAAAACTACTGTTAATTAGGATTTTTTCTTATAACCGTTCACTGAGAAAACGTTGTGTTGCTATTAGGCCTGAGACGGATCGGATATCCAGGAAATTTTAAAAATATCCGGATCTGGATCCTTATCCGGCGGATCCATAATTTTATTATTTTTATCCGGATCCGGGGTTCTCGGATATCCGGGTGTCGGATATCCTTTTAAAAATTGTAATATCCGGCGGATATCCGGATTTGGATCCTTAAAATAAATAAAAATAATATTAATATATATAAAATATTAAAAATAATTTAAAAATAATATATATATAATGTTTTTAATTATTTCTATGAATAATATTATAAAATTTACATAAAATTTATACATACTATTATAAACATAAAAAAATTATTTAATAAAATTAATTTTTATATATAGATATTATTATTTTTGAAATAGTTATTAATAAAACTTACGGATCCGGATATCCAGACTAAAAAATTGGATATCCGAATCCGGATTTGACGGATCCAACATTTTACTATCCGGATTCGACTCCTCCGGATATCCGGATTTTTGGATCGGACCCGTATCGAATCTCGGATATGGATCTCGGATAAAAGTCTCAGGCCTAGTTGCTATAACGACGTTAATTAGTATAGTTGACCAAGATTTACCAGTTTTGATTAGAAATAAAGACTTGCTCGGCAATAATTTGGATGAAAGGGCCAGAACATAAATGATTCAAACGAAACAAAACTAAAAAAAAAAACTAAAGGAGGAAAAGGCCATTGTCAATGCTGGGGAGGACCATTCCTCCAAGATATGATGAAAACAGACCCCATTTTTTTAGTTCTTCTTTTTCATTTTGTTAAAATCAAAACAGCTTTTTATAGGTGGCCAATTCATTAAACAACACGTGGAATAGCCTCATGAAGGTTAGAAGATGCTCTGTTTTTATGGCAGCCATGTCATTTTCACAGGCCACTCATAAATAAACACACACCTCTTTGATTTTTGTCACATTCACGCTTTGTGGTCTTTCTGTTACCTTCACGTGGCTCCCAGTCTTTTGATTTGGTTTGGTTTGGTTTGGTTTGGTTTGGTTGTTTACCACAAAGAAAAACTTGAACCAATTTCGACTGTAATTGAGAATACCGGAATAGACATTTTTACTCCATAATAATTGTTGTAGCATGCACCATGTTAAACCCCCTCAAGGACTACAATAGTGATTTTAAAAGGAAAAAGAAATCGAAGGGGTTTTAAATATTCTTATCGAGCTCAGATAAAAATATAAATTAAGACTACTTAAGACAATTTCAATAATAATAAACTTTTAAGGTTGAGGACTAAAGAGAATGTTGTAGAAATGTAGCGGGAAGACCATTTCGAGGGATTGGAAATGGACTGTACTCTATTCCTTTCTCTCCTCCCACCACTTCCCATCTGTATAAGAAAGTATGTGTTAAATTTATTCATTTGTATATCAGATGTAAAGCCTATGTTTGAGCTGTATTAGTAAAATACTAAAAATTTACAATTTATCAGATCGAAATATTGATGTGATTGATTATGCTTAGACAATGCACTGTTATTTTCTCTTTATATTTATACAAAGAGAAAAAGCTTTAAAATGGTTATGTGGATGTGGGCAACTATGCTGTGTTATATAAGATCGTAACGAATAGATCAAATCATCTATTTCACTAAACTAAAGATCGTGGTGCATGGAACTTAAAAGTATAAATTATATAGTAGATAGGAAGAGTATAAACTTACCGGAATTTCGAAACTAAATGGTGGAGAAAGATAAGAATCTGTAGCTTGGCGAGCTCGTTCCCGGGACAAGCATGGACTCCACTTCCAAAGGGCATGAATGTATTTGGCTTGGGATTCACCTTTAAATAGTTTCATTCATCACATTAAGTAAAGAGGCTCTCTTATAATATATATATATATAGAACTTATCAATATATATTATATTCTAGTTTATCTATTATTACCTCAAATCTAGATGGATCGAAAACTTCAGGATTTGAAAAATATTTAAGATTGTGATGAATATTCCTAAAAAGTGGCATCACTTTCCATCCCTTGGGTATCAAATGTCCTATATACATGCATGTTACAAGAATCATAGATATTAGTGTTTTATATTTTTCTGGACCACAATAATTTTATTTTGGTACATCTCATACGAAAAAAAGAAATAATAGATAGAATGTTCTAGTAGTGTGAAATGATTTAATTAGTACCCTTATATTCAACATCAACCACTGCTTCTCTGAATGTGAAGGATATGATGCTTGCCATCCTCAAGCTCTCAACTATTACCTATGGTTACATAACAATAAAACATGAACTTCAAATTAATGATAATCATAAAAACTCTAAAATATAATATTATAATATTTATAAATTATTACCCTATGTGTTAGTGGCATATTCCTCGTTTGTCCCCATGTTAAAGGCTTCTTCTCTCTACTGTTTTCTTCGACTAAAGCCCTTTGCTCATCCTACGAACATTACAATGAAATATACATAGATTGAGTATACTAAATATACGTATATATACACAAAACGAGAGGATAAGATTCTACACATGTGATCAAACCTTAACAGCTTCTAGAAGCTTCTTATCATCGTGTAAGTACTTAAGAATCCAAGTTAGGCAACTAGCTGTCGTGTCTTGTGCGGCGAAAAGGACTCCGATGATGTTGTCCGCAATCTCTTCTTGGGTTAGCACCCGACCTTTATCGTCCTTGAAGTTGAGTAGATGACCAAGAAAGTCTGTTTTCAAGACACTTTTCTCTCTTCTTTCGCTTATAATCTCGCTTACTATTGTCTTTAGCCGCTTCCTCGCCTTTTTTTAATAACAGGTTTTAGTCAGCTTGGCAGAGTTTACTTAATGTCTGAAGATTAATTGATTCATTTATTCAAGAGATGAGATCATACCATGAGAGCTCTGTGGTAAGATGTTCCGGGGAGATTCATGGGGAAAGAGTTGTAGCCTTTGTCCACAATATTGTAGTTATGTTTCAATATCTCCCTGTAAGAACCCTCCAAATGGCCAAATATGGCTAGAATACCCACATCAAAAGCAAACTGCAAGAGAAAATATAACATTTTTTTATTGGCAGAGCTCAGAGAGAGGTAAAGAAAGTAAGGGAAGGAATTGCATTTGTTTTTTTTTTTTTTTTGGCATTTAGAAAATATATACCTTCTTCATCTCTTTGTAGGTAGTGACAATACGCATACTGGTCCAAGATTGTAAAGAAGATAGGGCAATGTGTTCGATATCAGGAATGAGTTTACGGATGGTTTCAGGGTACAAAGAGGATTGAACAAGTTTCCTTATATGGACATGATAATCTCCTTGGTGGAAAAATAGAGCAGATGGTCCAATTAGCTTCTCTTTGCTTCTCGGATACGTTGGTTTGAACATATGAGCATGAGTCACCAAGACAAACCTTGCCGCCTCTGGGCTAGCCAGCATCACGCAAGGATAGCCAAGGATTCGTGTTTTGAATATCTCTCCATATCTATACATCAAAAGATAAAAACCATTTACTAAGCTAAGAACATAACCAAAAAAGTAACTAGGATTAAGGGCAAGATTTTTTAGGTTTACCTCTTTTGCTTGGAGGTGAAGAAAACATTTGGGTCTTGTGAATAAAGTTGTAGAGTCTGGCCTAAGTAAGGCCATCCCATGGAACCAGGAGGAAGCTTGCATATAGTGTTTCTCTTTTTCTTTCTCTTATTGTTCTTTGAAACCATCATTCTTACCAAAAGCAAGCAGAAGATGAGACTTGGTATAACAAAGAACCAAAGTCCAGTCATAATCGATTATCCAATTTAATATTTGATGCTTCACTTATAATGAAATTTTAGAGGATGGAAGCTTTTTGAACTCTGCAAGAGAAGAAGAGGGAGAAGAAGAAGATATATGGAACAAAACACACACAAATATATGAGAGAGAGGTGGGTATATATACACAAATGTTGGAGTAATTAATAAAGACAAATGTGAGAATATGTATTTGAATTTTATATTAATAATTTTATTATACTTTTTCTTCTCGCCCAAACGTGAGGGGATGACGATTGCTATCTATTCACAATT
Organism: Brassica napus; assembly: GCF_020379485.1. Lineage (NCBI taxonomy): Eukaryota > Viridiplantae > Streptophyta > Magnoliopsida > Brassicales > Brassicaceae > Brassica > Brassica napus. Next base: position 218,234 of record NW_026016596.1, on the reverse strand, counting down.
TTGGTCTCTCAGGCGAAAAAGCTGAATAAATCTAAATGTAGATCTTGTCCATTCTCATTTATGTAGAAGGATATAGACAATTTTCTATTTCAGTTTCTTTTTGGTTGGTAAGTTTGAATATTTGTAAATTTAGTTAATGGGAGCGCTAGAAATCACGATTATTTTTGTTCATGCTGATATAATTACTGCCTTGGTTTTCAAGGTAATGAGCAGTGCAATTAGATACAACTACAAGGTTCCGTAATTTATTAGCACTAAACTATTTTTATATAATACCAATTTAAATCAACTATTTATTATATAAAGAGAAAAAATACCATCTACAAATTTGCATGTATAAAATTCAGGTTCTTTTTCAAAATTTAACAATATGTTACGTATTTACAGTTATTGGAGCTGTAAATTCTTGTAACCACATGATTTCTTGTTTTCCAACATGGATTGACACAAATAACATGGCAACAAACTAAGAATAGACGACCAATAAACGTTAGACAAATATAGAGGAAACAAAATGTATCAAACTTCATGCACAGAATGATCATTTGACTTGCGAAGTTTCTAACAACATCGTCGACAGAATTGTTTTTTTTTTCCACTAACTTTCCTCTATTCAACATTTCTATTTCTCCGTCTATATACTAATATGTACATGCATAGATTAGTAAGGGTTTTATGGCATTTTTATTGGGATGTTCTCAAAGTATTTGAAAACATATTATTTTAATGTGTAGATATTATTGTTGAGCAATATCATCTAAAAGTATTTCTTTTTAAAAAAATATTTTGTTGAAAACTCTCAGTGATCTTAATTATTGAAACATAAATATATCTCTATTTCGGCTGACCCAAAAAAACAAGATCTTTCTTTCTCAACTACAATAGAGGAAATCCACCTTTCACCATTTTAGCCTTCATTTAACATATTGTTTCTCTACTGTTATCACATTCTTAGCTCTGTCTTTTTGTTACATTCTTAGCTCTATCTTTTTATTGAATATTTTTTTTATTCTTTTAATCAATTTTTTTATTGTATTAAAATAAATAATGACGGAGTTTTCTTTTAAGTTGATCAAACCCTACTTTTGCATTATCATAGTAGTGCATAGTTTTAGTGATAGCATGATTAAGTGTGGTTTTTAATTTAGTAGTGGGAACACATATTTCCGGACCGCTATATTGCAAGGATATATGAATGGCATTTACAGTTACTTAATGAACGGTTTGCGTACAAACTGATCAACGACATTATTTATGGTAATTGTTATGGAGATCTCGAATGAAATACGCGTCTTCTAGCCTCTAGGGAGAAAATTTGGAAGGCGGCATAAAACATTAATCATCAATTTCTTGATTTGATTCGTTTAACCTTTCTAGTTTCTAGTTTCTTCTACATAATACGATGATAACATGTATAATCCAAATTTAATTATGTATCTCAAATTGCAATTAGCTTTTGAAGTTTAGGTATCACGATCTAAGAAAACAACATGACAATGCTCGTGACAAAATATTTCCATACAAGGAAGAATCCTTTTCTAGAAGGGATTTGCAGTTTTTAGTAACATAACCTAAGATCGATGTTACCCAAATTGTTGCGTATCATTCTTTAGTCACGTTTTATATGATTGATATATAGACACAGTAAACTGAGATTAATATCTTATTATAATAATTAGTTTAGACATATATTTTGCATCACTTGATTAATATTAACGAAAAATTAGTATGAATGGCACTCTTTTTACACATCCAAATTAAAGGATTGAAACTTTCATTATAAAAATAAAATACTAACTTCAATGTTTATAAGGCTAGTATGATTTTTCTTAGACGAATACATGTATGATGATTGATCAAATGAGAGGTGGCGAATTTCCCGAATATTTATGTCTACAATGAAATATTACGTGAGAGTAAATGAAATGGACTTATGAGGACAAAGTCGGTGCCTTACACATACCAATTGTCTCCGTCTGATTTGAACCTATAGGCTAACGCTATTCACAACTATATATCATCACAAGGTCACAAACATAAATAAATATCGTTATGTATTTTTCACAGTACATATTATAAATAATGTTCCAAATGGTTGTGTTGGTGTATTCTTGCAATAATAGTAAACTTGTGTTTGCTAATAAACGACAATGTTCCACATTCAAAATTTACATGACGAGAAATGGTGAACTTACCGGAAAATATGACAAACATTTTTTTCCACTGAAACTAGGGCTAAACTTATGCGCTTAATCACTAGCTTACAGGCCTGCTAGCTTACCTCATCTGGTGGTGAAAATTTATTTTTAAGACAAAGAGAAAAATGATTAATGAGACGGTTTAGTTAAAAGTTAAGGGACAGTTTTTTATATTTCTCTAAGAACTTTACCATAAGAATTCCCATTAATTATGCTCTTAGCTTCAGTCTAATGGACTAAAGCAAAATGATACTGAAAAATACTAATATCAGTCTTTGACTTCAAACAAATATGTTTTCCCTAGGATTAACACTAATGCCAAGTCTAATTTATACCTAATCCGTATTCTTATTAGAAAGTAGTGCTATATCACATTCTCTGATAAGATTTTTTTTGTGTGTACTTTGGATTGGATCTTTTTTCTTTTATGAAAGATTAGTTTCGAAAAAAATGGCTGCCAGAAAAAAAATAGTGGTGACGGACCGACTGTATGGTTGCCGTCAATTGATGAACAAAAACAGAAAGAGAAAATTAACGAAAAAGGAAATAATATTGGGGGAAGGGAGAGAGAATCCAGTATAGTCGGCGTATCGTGTTCACGTGATGACGTGACACAAAGCGGGACCCGTTTATATGCAATACAGCTCAGTTCCATGGCGGGAATCTCTATCCGTCGTTTCCGGTTAACCACTCGGGTCCCATAAACTATAGACCATGGGTCCCCGTTAACACGTGGAAGCTGGTCATGGAGCGTGAGCGCACGCTCGGCAGACATCAGGTGATTTTATTTTCTTGGTTTGATGAGAAAAAAAAACGAGTGTTACTGTTTCGGGGGATCTATTGGTTATGGGTCTGAGATCGTATCGACACAATAAAAAGACAATACCGAACAACTCAAGCTTTGTTGGTTTTGGTCGGATCTGGAGACTTCCATTAAGGAACAGCAACCATTTTTAGTTTTACTTGTATAAGCTATTATTATTTATTATACGAGTTTTTATTTCTCAAGATTACTTCCAAACTAACAAACCGTCCGTAATCCTACACATAAATTTAAAATATGAGTACAATAAATGAATGTTTCTTACAAGCATTTCCATAATATACTTTTCTATTCAACCACAATCTATTTTCCAATAAAACTATCATATTTAAATTTATACTTTTTTATAAAATTATAATACAAAGAATATTTTATTCATGAAATTATATATTTGATTAAACTTTATAAATTTTAATTTTAATTACTTTTACTAAATTATTTGATATATTTTATGTATGACGAATACCATATCATATAATACAAACTTACTTTTCTACATAGTTTGGTAAAATGAAAATAAAATTAAAAATAAGATTCATTTTGAAGAGAGATAAACAATAAAGTACTTTGGGTACGTGTATATATATATAAATATTAATTATTAATTTATAACTTTAATGAGACTTAAAATATTACTTTATTATATTATCAAACTATGTCATATTTTATACCGATTTAGTTTGGAATCGAATATTAATTTATTGTGTGTTTTAATTATAAATCAATATTAATTTAGGGATTTTTAATGTATACAGCATTATATATCTTTTGAATTCTGATCACATTCTATATATTCTCAGAAAAAGTTGAATATTTATTTCTTCAAAACTCTTAATTTTGATAGTACATGATATAAACATGTGAACAAATTGTCAAACCCTAAAATAGAATTGGAAAACCAGTTCCAAAGTAAATACTTGATCCGACTTAGCAACATTTTTTTCTTATATACTCATGTTCGGTGACGGAACTAACATAATATATAAAAAAAACTAACATAATATCAGATTGGGTCATATGATATGATACATGCAAACTGTTGTTAAAGATTTATGTTCTTCTTACAAAATATCTGGCGAAATTAGTTTATTGACCTTTGTAAATTCATGTCTATAAAAAAAATTTGTAAATAAAAAATTTGGACAATTTTTTGATTTGTGCGTATCATCCTTGCGCATGGGACAAGTTAATCTTCTATGTATCTTCCATGTCTATAAATTTGACCACCGTAAAATAATGTTCTCCCTCTTCTACTGCCACTGCCACTGTTCGTGTTGATCTGTATAAGAAGATATACAAGCTATTTATCATCAGAGGCTAACCATTAACTAATGCATTTAAATCCTGAGAAATTTAATATATTTTGGGGAGAATGAAAACGTAGATGTTTGTGGCCCTGTGGGTATCTCATATAATCAATATGGCATTACGATAAACTGTGTAGTCAAATTGCAGTGGTTGACTTGGCTCCACGCAAATGCTCTCACTCTCTTTCGCAAGTCCTTTAATTTTTGTTGTAATAATTATTAAATCAATAACAAAGGATCCGTTTAATGATTAAAATGTTGGAATCATAGTACTTGACATGCAAGCTAGTGACACGAGTAAAGCCCTTTTTCCTTTTTCTTTCTTTTCTTGTTTCCTTCCCATAACGGTTTTATAAACCTTAGCAACTTTTTAACTAAGATTTTTACTGCTTCGGGTTTCATTTCTTTATTTCTCGGTTTCAGTTTTCACTCCCTTTTACTTACTTGTGGTATGTTTTTAGTGTAAGACAAATGTAGATATTTAAGACAATTTTCAAAAGAAAAACATAGGTATATTTTCTTGAGGTCACGCATGGAGAAAATAAAACTTTCAATTGCTTCTTATGCACCATACCTTTAATGATCAATAATGCCTCCCTTTTCTTTTTCTTACGATACACATCCATGTTATGTATTCAGTGTTTGTAATGTTAGATGATATCTATGTTTATATAAATAGAGAATATATATCGAAAGAGAGATATATAAAGTGAGTGTGGGTAATGATTGGGAGGTTTACATGGAGCACAAAGAAGGATGACTCATAGACACTCCAAATTGTTAGAGACTTTGCAGCATGACATTGAATCTTCTCCTTTTATTCTCTCCTTTTTACTTATAATTCTTCATTTTCTGTACGGCTCTTCCTCTATTATCTTAGTTTTATTCTTTCTTTATATCTATCCACAAACAATAATATAAATATATAGAGATATGCAACAATTACAATTTGATAGATATATATATATATATATATATATATATATAAAACATCAATAGTTACATGCATACTGACTAAAGTTTGTAGTTTTAATGACAATATATAGTTCAAATCCGGGAATGTGTGTCTATAACTCATACACGACAGGAAAAACATTGATCATTATAAGAGATGTAGATGTTTTAAGAAAATAAACACATGTTTGCTATACAACGTGATTAGGTTAACACTAATATTCCCCCACTGACAATTAGTTTCAACTGCAACAAAACCATATATAGTTTGAAGACATGTGTCTGGCTCATAAATGTCGAACAATTAAAGTGAATACAATGTACCCTTAAGTGAATATATAACCATATCAATTATGATAAAGATACTACAAGCTTTGGTCGAAATGTGACAGAAGCATGTTTCAAGTATATCATTGGTCTTTTATTCTTTTTGTGGGATGCACGCATATCACTTATCAGCGATTTTAGGACACAGTAAGAATATGGAGATGAACGGTTTTTAGCCACTTTTGCCATAAGCAAGAATTGAAAATTGTCTTTAAAATGATTAATTTTGGAAAAAAATGTAAATAAATAATATGCAGAAAGAGTTGCAAGAATGGAATTGAAACAAAGGTGAGCAGAAGAATAAGATAAAAGTAAACTCAAAATCATTGCCAAGTTTGTAACTCTCTTCGCTCTACTCCACTCATGTCTAGTTCATTATCTCTTCGCATATATGTGATATTAATCACATAGATTCACTGCAAGAGAAATCGAATAAGAAAAGGGAAAGGGAAAATGTGAACATAAATCATAGTAAACGGAATCCAAGATCTATGGTTCTATGTTATCCATGATATGATGATAATGTCATGTGTGCTTAGTAAATTATAAGGGTGTTTTAAAAAGTAATGGGTCTAAATATCACGCAAAATAAACCCTAAGAACTTTTATCAAACTTATAAAAAAAAAATCTGAATCGGTTGTACGAACTAGGTATGGTTATAAAAAGTTCCAATTTTTCGTAAAAACATTTTGTGGTTTCCCTAAAATTATAAGAATTAAGTTGCGATACTAAAAAATTCTGGTATTAGAGAACTTTTCTTATAATTTAGTGTATAATTTAACTACAAATACTGCATTACTGCTTGTTAAACATAGACTATACAGTACAACGGAATAAAAGCACTGTTGTTTATGACTTTATCTTATCCATGAAAATTATATTACAATTTTTTTTTGAATTATATATCTGTACAATTTTAAAAACCTATTATTATATGCCATCTGCTGTCAAAAATAAATATCATTTAGCTTAAACAATTATTTTAGTTCCATTTTTTATATTTTGATTTCAGAACCAATATAACCTACATCGATAAAACAATATTTTAAAATGTATAATTAAATAAGGTTCTCATTAATGAGAATATTTACAAGACTGTCATTCTCTTAGACTAGTTTATTAACAAATTACAACTGCAAATTTTGTTTGCAGTCATCAAAACACCTACCGACCTAGAATCAAGAATGCGTAATCCTCCCACACCTGGTTCAAAGATCCAAAGTTAAAAGGATTTAATCGGTTGATTTGTAAAACGATATACATTTATCAAGATAAAGACAGTGTAAATGACACAACAACATGAGACAAAAACTAAAGAAGAAGAAGTTGCATGATGAGGCAAAATCCAAAAAGACTTTTAGTCAAAGATCATGCTCGAGGCAAATCAGACAGTGGGTTCTCTGTCAATGTAAGAGAAAATCTGATTTATAGATTTTCCCACTTACATTCCATATCATCATCATCATGACTTGTATAAAGCTTTTTTACACACATACAATGAAAGAAACAAAGGAAATCTTTTTTTTTTTCTTGTAAAATCAGAAAACATGTCAAACAAGTAAAAGATCCATGCAATATTTTTTAACTCTGTTAAAGCTGATGTGAAGATGTTAGTGTCTCTACACAATCTTCTTGAAGATATGAACCAAACAAGACAAATAAACAAATTGTTATATATATTTTTTTTGAAGATACACTTTTATCTTTCAACTTAACCAGGTCTGAATAAAAAAACTTAGACAAATACAACTTCGAATTTGGGACAAGGGTTACTCTGTATGTGAGTACTAAGACTTGAGTTTTTTCCGAATTTGAAGTTGTAAAGGGCTTGTCTTTGAGTCAGACCAAGCGGGTACATTGCGTGTACTCTAAGCACACCATCTCCCCTTAAGCTCGCGGGCCTTTCCTTCTTCCATATCGGTTCATGTCTAAGAGACTTAAACTTTGTGAGAACCGCAGATTCCAAAGCTTCCAGAGTCAGATCACCATCCCTGTCCGAACATAGCGAGAAGAACAAGTATAAGTAACGCTCCAAGCTTTAGATTAAGGGCTGAACAAGCAAATTAATACTGGCTTTACCTTAAAAAGATGGATTCCATATCAAACGTGCCTCGTTCTCTAACAAACAAATGATAAACTGTCTCTGAGCCTCTGGTGCATTTGCAGGGTCGTTTCTTGAACTCATGACTGTTCTCTTCCTGCTCACGGATCCTTGTAGCCACGAAAATGCAGAGACGGCAAGAGGAGTGTACAGCAGCCATGTCAACAAGTGCCTTGAAAGAATCTGAAGGGCCTTCATGTTTCCATCTAAAATAAAAATAAAACAAAGCTTGTGAAGCTTTTCATTATGTCTGAACATGTTTTTTTAATATTCTACATTTACCGCACCTTAGCATCATATTATAAGCGTCAGGATTGTCTGCAAGATATTTCATTCTCTTTGCAACTGGCTCTATATCAGTCATCTGTTTAATGTGAAGGATTGAATCAGGAGATGGTGCAAATTCTTGAATATTTGGAGCACCAACAACCACAGGGACAGATCCTATAAGCAGAAATTGATCATAAGTTGCTCTTTAGAAACAGATAACAGGACAGGCTCAACGCTCTCATATCGATGATTTACGTTATATAGTTCTGCCTATCATCGTTCATTGATTGACATGACAATAAGCTCAGACATGCAAGTTAACTACCAGTAGTTAACCTAGTCTTGGGCATATTATCCGAAACCCAAAAACCAAAGTGGAACGGAACCGAAAAAACCGAAACCTGAATGAAATTTACAAAAATCCAAACGGTTCTCTATTTCTCTAAACCCAAAAAACCAAAACTGAACCAGAACCTAGAAACGAACGGGTACCCAAATATCCAAAATATAATTAATATATTAATTATTATAATTGAAATAGTTATTTATAAAAAATGAGAATTTATGAAATAAAAATATCCAAAACCCCCAATTTTTTTAATGGTTTTTCCGGGTTTAACTCGGATTTTCGGAGATTTTTATGTTTTACGGTTTTAAACCCGAACCAAATCCAAATTATTTCTAATTCGGTTCTGTTTCGGGTTTTATTAAAAAAAGAAGATAGAAACTAGCCCGAACCGGACATTACCCAAACCAATCCAAACATTGTTCATAAACGGGTCCTAAACACCCTATCCGAATAACTTGAATCCCAAATAACCGGACTCGAACCGTATACCAGAATGCCCAACGCTGAGCTAACCAGTGGTCGTCTGCTCATATAGTTCTCTTCGAAGCAAACAGTAAAGTTGAAAGATCAGCAGATAGAGATGGAGAGATGTATATACCAGCGACAAGAGATTGGAAGAACTTCTCGGTGACATAATCCTCCTCGTTGGTGTTCTCAAAAGCTAGACTGAACTTATAATGCTTAAGAGCTTCAACCTTCTCCACTGCAAACAATTTAAGTTGTATTGGTTCAAGAACTTCAAAGATACAGTCATAGCACAGAACATTTCGCTAGCAATGACTCGATACATACCTCTCTCATTACGGTTCCGGTGACAAGTACCATAAGAATCAATCGTAACATTCGCCTCCATCAAGGCTTCAAGAGCTTGCAGCCTAAAATTCTGAGCAATACAATTGGAAATGAAAGCAGCAGCAAGAGCTTTCTCGGTCTTTGGCTGCACTGGAGCCATAACATCATACTCCGCCCATGAGAAGTACCCAACGGGAACATCTGATGACAGACTAGTTGTCATCACAATATCATAACCCTTCCTGATGAACAACAGAACATTAAAAAAGAGTCAGATAATACTTTTTACGAGGCATTCTACATGTAGTCTAGAGAGTATTAAAGTCCTGTAAAGATTGTGCTTACCCACCGTCGTGCCTGAGGAAGATTGTTCTGAAGGTAGTATCTTGCTGATTCCATGGAACGTAGTATACTGAGTGTTCCAGGTTGATGACTTAATCCAAACGCTGCATCTGGGGTTTTATTTGATTTCATTCCAATTGCGCAATCAACTGAGCACGATTCAAAGTCCTACAATTTGTAGAGGAATGAAGTCATTCAGAAGTAGAAATTCCCCAAGGATCCCACAGGGAAAGTTTAGTTCTTTGTTTCAATAGATTACAAATACTTGTATCCCAAGCAATGCTTAAAAAAAGTGTTCTAAAAATCAGTCTAGGCAGCAAATAAAAAAATCAGTTTAGACGTCCGCCTAATCAATTATCTTACCGCTTAGCTATTTTTTGAAAAACATTGCTTATTTAAAGCTCAAAGACTTTTGATCATTAGATGGTCTGTAACAGACCCGGACACTGTTATCATCATCCATCATCTAACAGCTAGCTAACAACAAGCAAAGCCTAAATTTTTGAGTAAACTCAGAATAACATGATCAGATCAAAGTGGCTTAATTGCCAAAAAGAACATAGTATTGAAAACAAACATCTCACATTCATCATTCTGATTCATGTATGAATAAAAAAAAAACAATTGAGAAGGAATGTAACCTTGTCACCACCGTAGATAAAGATGGGATCTTTACTGAAATTCCTAGCGTAACTCATTGTATCCTCTCTCTCCAACCACTCCTCGCACCTCTCCATTCCCGACACATTCTTCAAACCGGACGGTTTAGTCGGAGATTGCTTGTCCGAAGGCGACTTGGCGAAAAAGCCCGTTAATGTATCGAGCAAAGAGGCGTTATCGAGGCGACCCATAGACGCGATCTCGACGAGGACGACGATGGCCACGCAGATTGGCAAAAAGCTGGAAACTTTACGGCGGAGAGAGGAAGGGGACGAAGAGGAGGCATTGGCTACGGGTAATCCTTCGTGGGTCGATCCAATTTTGGGTCCTCGGAGATTGGAGAAAACGCCCATCTATTGTTGTTATTGTTGTTGTTGTTGTGTCGATCAAATGGCTTTGAAGAATTGCGATTGGGTTTATTGTTTTAGGTGTTTGGTTGTTGAGGAAGAGGATAAAGTTGCCATCTTTGGTTTTCGAAGTCCATGTTCATGGCCGCATGGGATATTATTGACTCAATAGTGTATACGTATTTTATTTACATTCATTTTTTTATTTTATTTTGGGATGGAATGTGTTTGTGTTGGAACCATGTTTTGATATAAAAATGAATATTTTGCACTGCAAAGAACATGGGGAATTCAATCCGTATCAAATCAAATCAAAGAGCAGGTAAACGAATTTTAGTTTAGTGCCCAAGGCGGCGGCTAAAACCAAACCATGTGAAGCAGGGATGTTGTAAGCTATATACTACTTAGTCTCATTTGATCTTGAACAGTGTACCCTAATACTAAAAACATGGCGCATATTGGGTTTTGAGTTACGAGCACAACAGAACCAACCATTTCAAAGAGAAGATGAGAAGATCATTGATCAGTGGAAGAAAGGCAACCCCAGCATTTGGGATGTGTATTAGACTATATACAATGGTTTCAAGATTCAACACCCTCCACTTCATCTTTTAACACTCAATGTCATATTCTCTTTCTTACACATCATCATTCAACACACATTTTTATCCACTACAATAGTCTTATTGAATAAAATTAAACACTTTATTTTATTAATTAATAATTATTTTTTTCTATATCCAAATTAAATAAACCTAGTCTCTATTTATAGATAATTTAAATTTTAGTATGAGAAATAAAAATAAATTATTTAATTTATAATGAAATTAATTAGTTTTAAATAACTAAGAAAATATCAAAATATCAAAAATCTTTAGAAAGTGACATGTGTCGTCGGTGATCCCCACTTTCTTCTTATTCAACATGTTGAATCTTTTCAACACCAATTAATTCACATCATCAAATTTTATTTTTCAACACCATCATTGTAGAGATTCAACTGTTGAATCTTTTATTCAACACCCCCATTGTACATAGTCTAATAGCGGATTCAGAGCACCAGTGTACTTTAAGAGAAAAATTAATTTATTTTTACAGGCAATTGTTCCAGATGGAGATGAACTCTACTTGTCACTTCAGTCTGAGTTTCTTTACATTTGTTTACTTTGAGAACAAAAACAACATACTTGTGCAACTTACAGATTTTGAACACTACATAGTCCCTTGGGTATTGAGTTAAAACTCAGTAATAGGGCTGCGCACAAGACGGTTACTTGCAATTTTGCGTGTACTTGCGATTTGACTTGCCTTGTACGAATAATGAAATTGTTGGCTTGTACTTGCCTTGTTAAAAACGAGTACTTGCTATTTCAAGTACTTGATCAAAAATAAATCACTTGCAAGCTACTTGCTTTGTTCTATTACTTATTATTTACGAGTATTTGTGAACTATTTACGAGTTTTTTGGAATATTTAAGAACTATTTACTAAATAATACTCTATTAGAAATAGACATAAAAATTTGTTTTGTTTATTCTACTTGAAAATTTAGTTATATGATTTGTTATTACATGTTACTTGTTTAGAGAAGACATTTTTGTTATCGTATAAATTATACAATGTTTATATCGAAAGATGCATATATATTTTTTATTTGTCTTCTTTATATAATACTTGACTAGAAGACAACGATTATTTAAAAATCAAGATGAATACGAAACAAGTAACAAGTATAAAAAGAGTAATGAATATTTGTGTCGAATCTTAAATGCAAGTAAAAGAAAAGACAAATATAAACAAATAATTAATAAATCATGTAACAAATAGCAAGTAGTGGGGCAAGTAACGGGGCGTAACGAGTCAAGTACTAAAAATTATAATGATACTTGATACTTAACTTGGTCTTGCAAGTAATGAAAATTGTCGACTTGTTACTTGCCTTGACAACACTGAATACTTGAATTTTCAAAGTGGATACGAGTCAAATAGCAAGTTTAAGGCGAGTAACGAGTAATGATGCCCAGCCCTACTCAGTACTAGCCGGGCAAAGCTTGAGTAACCAAATGATGATCATCTGTACGAGTCGTGAATTGCGATGATTGCATAAACTTGTATATTGAGACTGTATCATGGTTTTATCATGCTCGCTCTAATAACGTCGGTCTAACGTAGCAAAAGTAGATGTTTCTTATTGAATATAAAACAGAAAATCAAACCACATAATGTAATTAATTTCCTAATGAGGAAATAATACAACTTTTCTGTATATGGAAGTGATGATCTTAGAGTCCACGCAATAGTGCCCTTTACTGTTTTGTTTTAAGAGACTGGTGTGATAATTTCATTGGCTTGTAAGTTGTAACCAAAATGGGCACTCAGAAAGAAAGCACCACCACTTCTATATGATAAAAGGGATGCTTTCTACAATTTGAGATCCTTCATGATCAAATAAAGTAAACACAAAATAATGTAATATATTATCCTAGATCACAACTATCCTTAAAATGGATCCATATCATAAATCTATATTATCATCTGGTTAACCTTAATCACTTTGTGCGATTTATAGTCTTCTCCCCTTATCTATCTTTTATGGATAATATCTTATCTAATATGGACATTTAGTATGGTCTTATCTAATGGGTAAAATTAGCAAATTGTTGAAAAATAGATGCATCCTTATCGCCAACCATTTTGAAAACTATACATATATTAGTATAAGTTATTCAGTAATTGTTATTCAACATTTGATTTAACAAAACATTTGATTTAACTCAAAAAAAAAAATCCAAGCACGATCTCCAACCACTCGAATTCTCATTGTCGGAAGGCAAAAACAAAACGAACGGTCCATAAAATTCCACGTTACGCTGTCTAATTGGCTAATATATTAAAAGCATAAAAAAATTAAGAGTCTTTTTTATCATTGGTCCACTATGTTGAAACAAATAATGAATATCTAATTATAAATTATAATGTTAAAGTATAGAATAAAAAATAAATAAAAAGAAAAAGAAAATTTGGGAGAAGAGAAAAAGAAAAAAGCTTTCACCCTTTAAAATGGCGGATCGTGTCGAGATGGCAACAACACACTTGTCGTCTCACCCAGCAGAGTCTCTGGTGGTTTCTCCGTTGCGAATCTAAATTCTCGAGAAATATAATTAGGTAAGGTAAGGTACTATATATTATTAGACCTGGTCGGATCTGTCTTTGTCGGATTATCCACTTGACATGTCTTCTATGCTTAACATCTGTTCTTGTTTTGTTGTTTGTGTGTGTTTGAATCAGATTAAATTAGTAACCTAGTGAAATTACAGTCAAAAGAGATAGTCTTTTCGATCTGATTCTTTAGGCTTTATTTTTCTAGTTTTTTTTATTCAATCGATTACTTAAGAGAAATGGGATTTGCTTTTCCTCTGGATCTTGGAGTACATCTTTCTCATGCTTGTTCATGAAATGGAGTTTCTTCCTGCATTAACTTTGCTTAATTATTATAATTTGAGAGTCCTCTGAAGATACAGACAAGATGTGACAAGTGTTCTGTTCAGTTTATCTCTGTAGCAATTTTGCTGATATGGTTCATATTTATGGGTCGTTGAGAAGACACTGTATCTGGTATGAACTCATTTTGCTCAAAAAGTCTTTTTCTTTTTTATTGCATAAACGTTATCTGAAGATCTTCTATTATTGATTTGACTTTCATTTGCGTTTACATGTGTGTGTACACATTTATTTATGTGGTTTGTCTAGTTTTGTTGCTTTGCTTCTCTTTACTTACTCTAGATATGGTTGTGAACATGCAATATGTGTCACTTAGCTCAGATCTTTTTTAATGTCATGGATTCTTAGCATTTTGTTATCTACTCTAACTTCTTTACCTTTGACTCTTTTTCTTAATGGTGTTTAACCTCTTAAAAGGAAGCGATTTAGATCTTTGGTTTCATTGAAGAAGCATAAGGAGTGAACCAACACAAGGAATATGGGAACTCACATCAATTTCAACAACTTAGGAGGTGGTGGTGGTGGTGGTGGTGACCCTGGTGGGGAAGGATTCAACCAGATGAAGGCAACAGATACTGCATATCCCTTGGCGAGACAGTCTTCGCTTTACTCACGAACGTTTGATGAGCTTCAGAGCTTACTAGGTGGACCTGGAAAAGATTACGGGTCGATGAACATGGATGAACTCTTGAAGAGCATATGGACTGCTGAAGAAGCTCAGGCCATGTCCATGACCATGACTTCTTCAGCTGCTACAACGATGGTGCAACCTGGTGGGAATCTCCAGAGGCAAGGCTCGTTGACGTTGCCTAGAACGATTAGTCAGAAGACTGTTGATGAGGTCTGGAAATGTCTGATCACCAAAGACGGTGGAGGTAGCAGCGGAGGTGGCGGTGGTGAGTCTAATAATGCTCCTCAGAGGCAGCAGACTTTAGGGGAAATGACACTTGAGGACTTTCTGTTCCGGGCTGGAGTTGTAAGAGAAGATAACAACTCTTCACAGCAGATGGGTCAGGTCACCGGAAACAATAACAACGGCTTTTATGGTAACAACGGAGCTCCTGGGGGATTAGGCTTTGAGTTTGGTCAGACAAATCAAAACACCATATCATTCAACAATGGTACAATGCAGCAGCAGCAGTTTCAACAACAGCCACAACAGCAGTCACGGCAGCAGCTGAATCAGTCACTTCCGCAGCAGCAGCGGGTGCCTCAGACCATTTTTCCTAAACAAGCAAATGTAGCATTTACTGGGCCGGTGGGTATGGTCAACAAGAGTTTTAATGGGGCTGTGAATAATTCACTGAACAATACTAATGGTTTAGCTAGTTTCGGAGGAACCGGGGTCACTGTTGCAGCAACGTCTCCAGGGACAAGCAGCGCAGAAAACAACTCTCTGTCGCCAGTTCCTTATGTGCTTAATCGAGGAAGAAGAAGCAATACTGGTCTAGAGAAGGTTATCGAGAGGAGGCAAAGGAGAATGATCAAGAACCGAGAATCAGCTGCTAGATCAAGAGCTCGAAAGCAGGTTAGTAGTAATAACCTTACCAAACCGCAAACGTGTTCTTTCTATCCTGAAACACTTGAAGTACTAAGATGTTTTTATCTTCCATTACTCATTAATTGCAGGCTTACACCTTGGAACTGGAAGCTGAAATTGAAAAGCTCAAGAAAGTTAATCAAGAATTGCAGAGAAAACAGGTATCTAAATCGACTACCTGTCACTGTTTCTTTGCTTCTCCATCTCAGAATATAGTAGCCGCTTGGTTCTGAAACTGAGCTATTCCTCTTATGTTGCAGGCTGAAATGATGGAAATGCAGAAGAATGAGGTAACTATTAAGAACTTCATTTGTTTTCATAAGTTTTGACTCTGCAGCATCATAAGAACTAAATTGAAAAGAAAAAACATAAAATCTCTAATGGTTATTGGTATCCAGATCTTATACTTGTCAACATTTTTTTGCTACCCTCTTCCTTTGATTATCCTGAATTTGATTATGTTGCTCACGACTACTGCTTTTTTGAATTAGCAGCTGAAGGAATCGTCGAAGAAACCATGGGGCAGCAAAAGACAATGCTTGAGAAGGACATTAACCGGTCCATGGTGATATCAGAACAAAGCAACAAGAACCAGACACCATTTGGCATGGGATTAATGTAATAGACAGATAGTGCTACATGTGCAGGAGATTAAGAGAATGTTATTAAATGGAAATCTAGGTTACATAGTAGGACAAGTTTTCATTATGCATAAAAACATATTTTGTTCCATGGCCTTCATTAGCCTAGTGTTTAGTCTTTAGATGATAATCATCCCTTTTGTGTTTTCTAGTTTATAAAAAGACATCCTTGTTTATATATATCACTCTTGACTCTGTTAGAAAACATATATATTCCAAAAAATTGCAATTAGAAAACAAGTTGATTATTATCCAAAATACCAAATTTCTAGAAGTGACTTAAGACTCAAAAGGAGAGACCATTCGGTGGAGAGCCAGTTTCAAGCAGGAAACTCCTGCTACAATGCGACCTTGAAGTAGTACTAGAGGAAGAAGCCAACCCTGAGTCACCACCACCTCTCAGTGACCTCCCTTTGTGCTCTTCAACCGCCATTGCAAGCTCCATATGCAACGGATCACAGCTCTCACACAACAGCCTCAAGACTTGCTTGATCGATGGCCTTGCTACGCCTTCTTTCTCAGTGCACCATCTCACAACCGCCACCACTGTCTCCAGCTGCTCACCGTCTATGCAGTCTTTGATTCTCGGATCCACCAGATCCACCCTTCTTGATTCTGATACCAGTAAAGGCTGTGACATTTCCACCAGATTCCTGCCTTCGTCGACAGCTCTTCTCCCTGTTATGATCTCTAGCAACACCACTCCGTAGCTGTACACGTCGCTCTTCTCTGTCAGTTCTTGTGTTACAACATACTCTGGATCTACATAGCCTGAAACAACTCAGATTTCAAACTGTTTTAGTCTTTTCTATTGATCTTTTGGTAAGCTTTCAAGACAAGAATAGGTGATGTTCCTTTGTATATACAGACCTGGAGTTCCACGGATATCAGTATTAATAGGTTCAAAACAAACGGAGCCATCTCTTGAAGCATGTGCAAGGCCAAAATCTGCAAGCTGCATTGTAAAAAGGAAAATTAATTTCCTTATTAGGTGAAACTAACAGACAAGTCAATGAGAAAGATATGTGAGACACACCTTAGCAACAAAGTTGTCGTCGAGTAATATGTTGCTTGACTTTATGTCTCTGTGACATAAAGGTGGGTCACAGTATAGATGAAGGTATTCCTGAAAGAACAGATAAAATATCCAGACAAGAACAGTAATAAGAACCATATAATATCAGTTTGATGAAGGCTTTAGAAATTTACCAGAGCATTAGCCACATCGATTGCGATTTTCATCCTAGTTGCCCAACTAAGTGGAGGTTTCTCTGTGGCTACACAGAAGTGAAGAACAAAGGTTCAAGATTCTGAAGCAAAAGTCAATAACATAGCACAAGAAAATCATGAGCATACAATGTAGATGATCCGTCAAGCTCCCATTGGCCATATACTCGTAGACAAGGAACCTCTCGTTCTTCATAGTACAAAAGCCTTTCAAAGCAACTAGATGGCGGTGATGCAGCCTGGCGAGAAGCTCAATCTCTCTGCAAAACTCATCATCCGCTTGTTCAGAGCTCCTCTTCATCCTTTTCACAGCTGCAACCAAACCATTACTAAACTCACCTCTATGAACAGTCCCAAACCCCCCACTGCCAATCACACTGCTGAACTCTTTAGTTGCTTTCCTTATCTCCCTGTAGCTAAATTTCCTAAAAGCCAACGAACTGCCTGCAAACAAAAAACAAACCAAATGCTTGTTTCTTTAACTTTCTCAAAACATCATCACTAGAAGAGAACTCCACACACCTTCATGAATCATCATCACTTTAGGGAGGGTCTTCGTTGGATTATGATCCTTGCCCTCGGAGTCATCATCATCAAGCTCCCGTTTCTTTCTCTGGATAAGAACTATTAACACGGCGAGCATCATAACAGAAAACACTGTAACAGCGATCCCAATAGCCGGAACCACCGTCAAGTGATAACCATGGTGACTTCTTCTTGGAGACAGAACAAGATCATCATTGCCACTTGGACTATCAGCTACCACTGGAACTGGAGAAGCTTCTGGACTCAATGGAAACTCTGAGCAGAAGACATCAAATAAATCAGAAAAAAAAACAATGATTTATGAATGACAACTTGACACATACCTGGAGTGGTGGTAAGCTCAGACACGTTAAAGAAGCAGCTAGCAAGCTCAAGAGCAGAACTACTATCAACACGGCTAGCTAAAGCAGCGTAGGTCGCATCCCTACAAGTACTCATCTTAATGTTATTCCCTCTATCCACCAAACTACGAATGTAAGTGATACCAGAGTTCAAGCAGCTCTTGCAACGAAACGGCAGCTCGCAGTTTCTTGAAACATCTCCAAACTTTGGGGACTGAAGCATTTGAGTAACAGTGGTGAGACCTTCGCAGTCGTAGCTAGCGAGAATCTTGGTCCCTAGTCCGCAGAAGAGCGTCGCGTTCGTTGGGATGCCGTAGAGCTCCATGGTTCTTGAGATGGTGGTGATGCAGATGGAGGTCAAGTCTGGTGCCACTCCGAGATCCGCCGTGTGGTTAGCGTAGCGGGAGACGGATACGGCGACGAAGGCGTTCATGTAGCGGCAGCATTTGGCTCTGTCGGCGTTGGTGGAGCAGACGGAGGCGACGAGAGTGAAGTTTGATGAGGTCAAGTCCAGTGGACATTCTGTGAAAGAACTCACAAAGGTTAAAAACTTTTTTCAAGAAAATCAAGATTAGGATTAGTAGTTAACTCTCTCTCTCCTAATCTAAGTCTTGAAACATTATAATGCTAATCAAGAATCAAACCTGCTTCTGTTGGTGAAGGCAGTTGATGGATTCCAAGAACTGAGATGAATGTGAGCAAGAGAGCTTGCTTGTGAAGCACCATGGGGGAAGAAAGAGAGAGACTTTACTAAAGAGAGAGGTCAATGGCAAGAGTCGCCTGAGAGAATGACAGTTGAAGGCAATGTTTTAGTGACAATGAGACTGAGGAAGAGCCCAGATTTGCCTATTTTTCTTGTTACTTATGAAAACGACGAAACCACAAGAGACACCCCTAATTTACCATTCTCTTATGTTTTTAGCCGCAAAGTTCGTTCATTTGCTTAAAACACCCCCATGAATAATTGAATATATGCTTTGTTCTAACTTCTAGTTATCGAATATATTGAGATTTGAGAACTTTTTATGTGTGACCCTTATCAGACAAGCATTGTTTTCTACTTTTTTGTAAAAACTAAACTTTATCTACATGAAAAATACTCCCCTTATTTTTCTTGCTACCTTTATATATGCATAGCCTAATTAAACATAATGATTGCAATTGTTTGTTGTTTTGTAGCTTTTTTCCTACTCTTCCAAGTGGCTATAATGTCTTCGCTTGATTTTGTCAAGTAGAAACCATAGTTTTTGTTAATCCTAAGACATATAACAGCTTCTCTGAAACAAACAAGGCAATAAGTAACTATGTCGTAGAGGAATCTCCAGTGCTTCATATACATCTATATATAAAATAATATTTTTAAACAAATATTTATATTTGTATTCTTTACTATTTTTTGAAAATAATATTCTTTATATTTCCATTTTAATTTATTTATATTTATATTCTTTACTATTTTTCGAAAATAATATTAAAATAATATTTTTAAACAAATATACAACGACGTAATTGAATTCAGAAAATTATTATCTTATTATATAAAGCTTGGTTCTTCAAAGTTGCTAATTAAAAAGATCGTGACACATGGCAGTTATATAATTAAGATTGTAACATGTGTTAATACTGTTTTTTTTCTAAAATCATAAAAAAAAAAGATAATTGTAAAACAAAAATTTGATAGTAATTATCCTTTTTAAATATCTTAAACCAAAAAAATTGTAGAAGAATGCTTAATGTTAATTAAGAAGTTGCTAATTAACAAGATCGTGATACATGGCAGTTATATAATTAAGATTGTAACATGTTTTAATACTGTTTTTTTTCTAAAATCATATAAAAAAAAGATAATTGTAAAACAAAAATTTGATAGTAATTATCCTTTTTAAATATCTTAAACCAAAAAAATTGTAGAAGAATGCTTAATGTTAATTTTGTTTTATTGGTTTTTTCAAAGTTGTTAATTAACACGATCCCGACACATGACAGTTATATAATTTTATATAATTAAGGTTGTGACATGTGTTAATACATTTCTTTTTTTTCTATCATAAACCAAAAAAAAACTATATTCACACATTAACACGGTTTTCAGAAAAACAATAATAGTAATTTTCGTTTTTACAAATCCTATACCAAAAATGATTTGTACAAATAATTTATTTAATACTAATTTTCCTTTACTAAATTCATAAACCAAAAACTATTTGTACAAATAATTTTCCTTTTCTAAAATAATAAATAAAAGATAACTGTAAAAAAAATTGATAGTAATTATCCTTTTTAAATTCTTAAGCCAAATAATTGTAAAAGAGTGTTTACTTTTAATTTTCCTATATTAAAATCCGATTTTTCTGAAAACAGTAATAGTAATTTTCGTTTTTACAAACCCTATACCAAAAACGATTTGTACAAATAATTTATTTAATACTGATTTTCTTTTTCTAAAATCATAAAGAAAAGATAACTGTAAAAAATGTTAATAGTAATTATCCTCTTTTAAACTTTTAAACCAAAAAATTGTAAAAGAGTGTTTAATGTTAATTTTCCTTTATTCAAATCCTAATTAAAAAGATCATAAACCAAAAGGAACTACAGTTATTCATATTTAAAACTATAACAAAATAATTTTTAAATTTCTTATATTAAATTAAAATATCAAACAAAGTCCGTTGCAACACACAGGTCCAAATCGTGACTAGAGAGAATTGTAAAATTTTATTTAACAGTAATTTTTACTTCAAAATCTAATGATAAACATGATAGTAACAATTATTCAATTTACAAGAAAAATTGTAAAAATATTAATGATATTTAAAAAAAGGATTTTTGAAAATTGCAACATTTAAAAATAGTTAATATTAACTGGAAATAGTTATTTGAAAGAAATGTTTTTTTTAAACCCTAGACAAAATATAATAGTAAAAGATTATGTAATATTAATTTCCTTTTCTAAAATCCTACAAAACTGTAAGAGAATATTTGATAGTAGTTTTTTTATAAATAAAATCCTAAATAAAAGAAATTTGTATAATATTTTTAAGTCCTAACCAAAAATGAATTGTAAAACTTTATTTGATATTATTTTTAAGAGAGTGTTTGATGATGAACATGATACTAAAAATTATTTAATTAACAAAAGAATTGTAAAATTAGTATTGATACGAAATGTAAAAATAGCAATTTGAAAAATATTTATTAATAACTAAAATAAATTATTTGATAGCAATATTTTTTTTTTATGAAATTCTAAAGAGAAAATAATTGTAATAGGTTATATGACAGAAATTTACCTTTTCTAAAATCTTAAACAAAATGTAAAAGAGTATTTAATATTTTTTTAATTGTAAATATAAAGGATATTTATAAAATTTAATGTTTTCTTTTAAAAAAAAATCCTAGCAAAATAAAATTTTAAAGACTTATTTAATAAAACATTAAATTAGTACATAAGAACACGTATAATGTTTTCATTGATTCGATTGGTATACTTAACTTTCATTTCGTTTTTACTTTTCATTTTTTATTTTCAGATTGGGTTCATTTTAAATGTTTATGTATAGTATTTTCTCCAATCCTTAGTATAAATTTTATAACAACTAATCTATGCACCATAATTATAAAATGCAAATTTTAACTTGAACTTATGTGTGAAAATGTTTTAATTATAAAATAAATCTCAAACAACATATGCAAAAAACAATCATAATACTATAATAAAATGATATATTATTTTATGTTTTTAATAAATTAAAACATCAAACAAAAATCCGTTGCAATGCAACGGGCTCATATCTAGTTATTAATAAAACATAGAAATTATAAGAAAAATTAATTTTTTATTCTATATCTAAATGAAATGAAACTAGTCTCTATTTATAGATCTTCAAAAATGTTAAATTTTGGTATAATTTTTATTTTTAAATAAAGTGTTTTACTATAAATTAATTAAGTTTAAGTTATTGGGTGAAAAAAAAAGAACAAAAACTAGATAACCAATAATAATATAATATGTTAGGGGTGGACGTTCAGATGCCCGTTCGGGTTCGGGTCGGGTATTTAGAATTTTCTGGTATTTTGGTATAGGCGTACAAAATTCGTTCGGGTATTTTTATACTTCAGGTCAAGTTTGGGTATTTTTAGTTCGGGCTCGGTTATTTTGGGTCGGATTCGAATATTGAGATTTTGAAAAAAAAAGAAATTATATTTTTTATTTTTAGGTTTATTCTATTTGAAAATATAGATTTCACTTAAATGATTTTTTTATTTTTAATAAATTAAATGATTGTTAGATTTGTAGATATCATTTCAAAAATAAATGAACATTAATTTAGCTATTGTTTTGAAATTTTGAATGTTTTGTTAATACATGAAATAAAAAAACTTGAAATGTATTTTAATTGATTGACAAATCATTTTCTCCGTAATTATATGTATATTATATGATCTTAAAGTATGTGTAACATCAATATAAATATTTTAAATAAAATGAAAGATGTAAACAAGAAATATAAGGGTAAGTATACATATGTTCGGTTATCTTCGGATATCCATTCGGTTTCGGATATCAAATCTCTCATAAATCAATATCCGTTCGAGTATTTTGCTATTTCGGTTTGGAATTCGGTCCAGTTTTTTAGGTCAGGTTCGGATACGAGTTCAGGTATCAGGTAAAATGTCCACCCCTAAAAGATGTGTAAGAGTGGGGTCAAATTATTTGGATTCAACTAGTTGAAAAAAATTAACACTTGTGAATCCAGGTATGATTTTTTTCAATTCAACACCTGCATTACATTGGTTTAAGCTGTTGAATAATTTATTCAACAGGCCCATTGCTGATAGTCACATGACATACAGATTTTTCGAGATCCCCTTTTTTATACTCCTTCAGTTCCATAATATAGAATGTTTTGCTTAAAATCATGAGGATTAAAAAACTTACATTTTAGAAACTAATATTATTAATAATATAAATTTAGAATAACTTAGCCAATCATAAATAATGTAATAAAATGTTTTTGGTCAACTAATTTTTAATAAAATTAAAATATTTTTAAAATATCAAAATATCTTATATTATGGAACATTATTATTTTTTTAAAAACATTTTATATCGTGGAAGAGAAGGAGTAGTATACTGTATACTAGTAGTATCCATCCTCTGAATCCATGTAAACTATGTTGTAGCGGGCGGATCTTCGAAGACGTCAGTTCAAATTTATCTTGATCAGATGAAGATACTGCCACCTTCTAGTTTATTATTAATTCTCTTATGCTCTTCATCATCAAACACCTATAAATGTTAACATGCGGGACATTGTATATGTCATTTACAAGATAATGATTAATATGAAAGTATATATTATTAAAAAATACAGATATCATGTCGTATAGTATTGTTATCCCTCATGTGAGGTTGTTTTTCTATAGATTTGGACCGGCACAAACGTAACTTTTATAAGATTAATAAAGCACTTTAAAAAATGTAGCTGGCATGCTATTTATAACTAGATATTTTGTTATACGATGATGATAGCGGTCACATATATTTTTCCCTTTTTTGGGTGAAATATATTATTTTAAAAACAACAAAAGAAGAATTTCTTATAGCAAAATGGAATATAAAAAGCATGAAGCCATCAATACAAAACGAGAAACCAAAAGAAGCATCTTCTCCTCTGGTAGCTAGCTATTAATATCACCATTGTCTCCGAGATACCCGCAACTTCTTACCTTTTTCTCAAGAGAAAAAGATAAATTTAGACTTCTAAGTTTCTATTTTCTTCTTTGTTGGCAAATGCAGATAACCAGTTGAAAATCTTTTGTATTTTACAAAGTAGTTTCTTCTTCCCAAAATCCTTGGGGGGTTAATTCTTTTTCTCTTTTCAAAAGTTTTATGGGATTTTGTAGCAAGAAAGAAGACAATGTTTCAAAGTCTCACCTTCTTTCTAACAGTTCTTCTCATTCCATGTTTTCTCATCTTTAACCCTTCCTCTGCCCTCAAGGTAAGGAAAATCGTAACAAAGTGTATTCTCAAACTCATCAAGAATGTATCACAAATTGTTGATCATTGTGTGATTGGTAGGAAGGAGAAACATGCATCGTGACCAAGAATTGTGATCAGGGACTACACTGCGAATCGTGTCTCTCAAGCGATAATTTTCGACCTAGATGCTCCCGAATGCAAACCGTTAACCCCACCTCTAAGGTTTGTTCTTTTTTTTTTTGTGTTTCCTCTCTTTTCGTTTAAACATTTAGATGATATATATATATATATATGTATTTGATTAATCGATTGATTGATGTTTATATGTGATAAAGTGTGAAGGGTTGCCTTACAACAAATACACGTGGTTGACAACACACAATTCATTTGCTCGAATAGGTGCAAGATCAGGCACAGGCTCTATGATTCTTGCTCCTTCCAACCAACAAGATTCAATCACAAGCCAACTTATTGTAAATATTCTTCATAAACTCATTTAAAATATTTCATTCTTTCCTTCAAAGAAAAGAAGTGTACTTCATTCTTTTGATAAACCCATTTTAAAAGTTAATTTCTTTAAATTTTATTGTATCTTTTATTTTATTCTGTGGGTTTCCAGAATGGTGTTAGAGGGTTTATGCTTGACATGTACGACTTCCAGAACGATATATGGCTTTGCCATTCTTATGGTGGAAACTGCTTCAACTACACAGCGTTTGTAAGTTCCATGGATTCACACACATAAGTCGATCGGTTCAAATGTCAAAAATGTTTTTAATCTGGTCTTTGGTTCGTATGTAGCAACCGGCTCTTAACATTCTACACGAGTTTCAAGTGTTTCTAGACAAGAACAAGGATGTGGTTGTGACACTTATCATCGAGGACTACGTGAAATCTCCCAATGGTTTAGGCAGAGTGTTTGATGCATCCGGGTTACGAAATTTCATGTTTCCGGTAACAAGTATGCCTAAGAACGGAGAAGATTGGCCTACCATCGATGAAATGATAACTAAGAACCAACGGATGCTGGTTTTTACGTCAAATCCTCAAAAAGAAGCTACTGAAGGATTCGCATTTTTATGGAAATACATGGTAGAGAATCAATGTGAGTCCATCTCTAAACAGTTTTTCCTAATATATTTGATACATTATATTATTATTATTATTATTATTTAAAACTGATATGACGTTATGTTTTTAGATGGAAATGGAGGCATGAGGCCTGGAGTGTGTACCAATAGACCAGAGTCAGCTGCTATGGGAGATCAATCTAGATCACTAGTTCTGGTAAACTATTTTCCTGATACTGCGGATTTGATGGGATCTTGTAAACAGAACTCTGCTCCTCTTCTTGACGCCATACAAAAATGTCAAGAAGCCTCTGGACAACGCTGGCCTAACTTCATTGCCGTTGATTTCTACAAGGTGTGTAAGATAATGTGGTTAGAGTTTGGTGAGATTTGATCCGGTTTAAATAATGTTAATATGTATGTGTGTGGTTTAGAGAAGCGATGGTGGAGGAGCTCCAAAAGCAGTTGATGTTGCTAACGGCCGTTCACTTTGCGGCTGTGACGATATATCCGCTTGTAAGGTTAGTAGTCTATGGTTCTTTTTTTGGAATGACTAGAAGGTTTTCAGTCCAAAATATCTTATAGGACGAGATCTATGCCATGTTAAATTAACTTTATTTAAGCGAGCAAATCCTTCATAACAGAAATCAAACTTATGACCAAGGCTGGATCTGAGAATTTGGGGGCACAAATATTTTTTGAAAAACTTTTATAAAAATCTTTTTTTTCCCATAATCTGGAGCCTATTTTATGTAAGAAATCTATAAAAAAAATTGGGGACCCTATTTATGACCCGTTAGATTAGTCCCTCGAAGATAAGTAAATATGAAAATATAATGGTTTATAAGGTTTCAAACCTGTGATCTTCACGTTATTCGCACTATATGGATTTTGCATGTCATAGAAGATGTTAACGTTTTTGTGTGTGTATGTAGGAAAACATGCCGTATGGGACGTGTGAGAAACGTGAAGAGCCGACGAAACTGGATTCGAAACTCATGATGATTGCGAAACTTACAGCCGATGCTACCAAACCGACCCAACTTGGGCTTTCTGTGTTTGTTGTAACCTTTGTCTCACTTCTCTCATTTTTTGGACATTGAGGGTTACTTTATACCAACTAATATATGTTCCGGGTTTCGGTTCACAAAGAACCAAACCCGATTAAACTCGATACGATCAAGACAAAACTTATTTTACTTGTAATGACAATACACACATTGCATTTATTCAGCAAATCACACTTGCAATATAAAATAAACATGAATATCCATAATTACGTAAAAAACAATTTGGTTTTGTCTAAAGATTCCGAATCCGGTTCGGGTTAAGAGCACGGTACGATACTGGTGGCGAAGCCTGACCGTCTAACTCTTCTTGCTCCGGTTTAATCCGGTGCGGGGCCTTATCACAAGGCATGTAAAAGAAAGACTTGGACTTAGGACACTTCTGTTTTCGCATGAAGAATTTTGCGCACTCCCATGGCGTTCTCTGATAAGGAAGGTCTAGAATACAGTTCATGCGAACGTCTAGAATCTTCTTCTTGATAAGTTCTCTACATTTTGGACCAACCTGCGTGAAGTAATTGAACGAGAGTGAAACGTTCTTGAGTGCTGAGAGCTCGCATACGATCTCCGGTATGGTATCGTAGAACTTGTTTCTAGCCAAGTTGAGCTGTTCCATCTTGTCTAGGCATCCGAAAGAGTATGGAATCGGACCGGTTAGCTGGTTAAACTCGACGTCAAAAACCGTAGCTTGGTTAAGCTTCCCGATTTGGTATGGTAAGCAACCGGTTAACTTATTATTTAAGAACAGGACTTCTTGTAGGGACTTGATATCACCTATGCTTTCGGGAATAGGACCCGTGAATCTGCATCACGTCACATGAAAGTCCAACGAACCTCTTTAGATAATTAATTTATATAGACCTAACACCTAACCTACTACAAAAACCAAAACAGAGTAATTAATGTTTTAATGAAGAATGTCTAATTAAATTTCTAACGACTAAACACATATTTTGAAACACTTTTAGATTTCATTCAATGAAACTAAATAAATTGTGGAGCTTTTGTGACCTGTTGTTAGCGAATGTGAGGTAAAGAGCAGTGATGGATCCGAGATTCTCGGGGAGTCTCTGAACAAGATTGTTGTGGTTGAGGAACAAGACGTCTAGGTCAAGATTGAAAACCTGAGGAGGCACAGAACCGGAGAAAGAGTTGAATCTAAGATCGAGGAACGTGAGGTTGGTTGCTTTTAAGACAGAGCTTGGAAACTCTCCGGAGAGCTTGTTGTTGCTGAGATCAAGCTCGAATAAGTACTTCAAGTTGCTGACTTCGGGAACAGCGCCCACGAAGTTGTTGCTGTTTGCGTGGAAGATGGTGACTTCTTCTAACTTGTTGAGGAAGTTATCTAGCCTTAGTTTCTTGCCTCCGAAGTTAAACTGGTTGAACTGGATGCTCGCGAGTGCGAGATCGTTTGTTCCCGGGAACTTTGCGCACTCGAGCCCTATGTACTTGTCTTCGGCGCAAATGTCAGTGCCTACCCATGTTTTGAGTATCTTCTTTGGATCATTTTCGACTAGGTTTTGGAACTTCTTGATGACTGGATACACTTTCTCTATTAGTGGACTAGAGAACTGTGGCGGAGGTGGCGGTGGAGGAGGAGGCGGAGGACAGTCTTCTGGCTCCGGAGGCGGCGGTGGAGGACAGTCTTCTGGCTCCGGAGACGGCGCAGGAGAATAGTCATTGGAGCTTTCACCGCCGCCGATGATGATTTCAAGAGCGTTTCTGTCGGTGATGAGGTTGTTTCTTGTGGCTAGAATTGAAAGAAAGTGAAGAGACAGAAACAATAAGATGAAAGAAGAGGAATGGTTATAATTTGGGGCCATTGGTGAAAGGTTTGATGCGAGCTTTGAGGATTGGCTTAGAGAAAGATTAATTATATAGAAAGAGTGTGAGCAAAAGTGAAGCTGTGAAGTCAATGCAGATGTATTATTCTTGTTGGCAGCTTTAGACCATATAATTAGTAAAATCTAAAAATGAATTATTCGTTAGAATGAAAAAATATTAATGTAATTAAATGTCCATTTTGTAATGCCAAAGGGTAGTTGCATACATGTGTAGCTTCGTTGGTCTTATCATTTTTCTTCCGTCAACGGCTTATTCTAAATGATTGTCGTACTAATATTAAAAAGTGACATATATTCTTTAGTATGTGAGTGGCAGAAAGATAAGTAATTAATATGTGCAGAAACTAAATTATTCACGTTAGGTGATTAAAATTATAAACGTTGGTTGGATAGAGCAGAAAAATGATGTCGATCGGTTCAACCTGAATAACCAAACCAAAACCCAAAAGTTTTGGTTTGGTTCGTTTCGGTAGTAAGATTTTATCTTGAATCATCGTTAAATTTACTTTTTATATCTTTTCTTTTTAATATATAGCATATATATATGTTTATGTAATAATTTATTTTTTGGAAAATCTGTACATTTAATTTGTAATTTTATTTTATTATTAAGAGAAATCTATTGTAGACAAAGCTTTTATTTGAGATATATAAGAACAAGAAAGATGAGAGATTGTTAATCGCTCTTAGCAGCAATCACTTCGAAGCATCTGTCTTAATACAGATTGTCAATCGCTCTTAGTAGCAATCACTTCGTAGCTTCCGGCTGAACTCCTCGGAATCATCCAGGACATCGAACATCTATCCTCTCTATTTGTTTTTGTTTCTTTTAAGTATGTTGAGAGATTGTTAAACTCTCCTGCTGATCAACTTGCAAAAGCTACTCTCTGTACGGCTACTCTGGTTTCTCCACCGTAGATTTCGAAAGTGGATTTAATATAAGTATGTGGTGTTCAAAAAAAAAAAGAACAAGAAAGATGAATTGTTCTTCCAAAAAGTTAATGGAGCCACGACCGGCCTTGACTGATTATCTTCCCTCTGACTTCTTCTTGTTAGCAAGAAAAATATAGATGAAACGTTCGCTGAAGCATCATTGGCTTTTCCTTTGTTGAGTTCGTCGTACTCGTACGTAGTGAATAAAAAGAAGAGAAGGAAGAGAGAAGAACTACAAGAAAAAAACATGGCGTACTGGTGGTGGTGGTGGAGGGAACCGAGCATTTATGAAATGGCGGAAGCAGGGTATATGTTGCTGTACGTCGGTGATATTGAGCCGACAGTGACAGATTATGTTCTGTTCGATGCGTTTTCCCAGGCAAGTCAAGTTAGTTCTGCTCGTGTTTCCGGATATTCGATCACCAGGAAATCTAGCTATGGCTACGTTAGCTTTCACCATTCTCGTGATGGTAACTTTTGATTTTTGGTTTTACTGTTTAGATTAGATTAAAATTAAGGTTGTGCTTGGTAATGACTTTTTGCTTTAGGCTTTTAATATTGTAGAAATTTTTCTGGCTGTAAATAAAAAATCAGGTTTTATAGGTTGTAATTGGTGATATAGCTTTAAAAGCATTGTTTAGAAAAAAAAAAGCTTTAAAAGCATTAAAGACTTTTTAAAAAAATCTTAAAAGTCTCATATATCAATACTATTAAAACAGAAGACCCTTTTTTGAGGTGCCCTCCTGTTTCAACAATATTTACAAGACAATGCCACTAGATTATTTTTAAACTATGATTTTAATTAAATTATTAAAGCATTATTTACTTATTCCACAAAATCTTCTCTTCCAACAAACTAATCTATTAAATCATTAAAGCTATCGTAACCTAACTAATCTTATATTATTTCTCTATACTAAAAAAAAAATCTAACTATATTATTTCTATTAACATAACCAATCATAAACCATATGTTTTTTTTTTTTGAAGTATATGGTGTTGTGTGGGTTTTACGTATTGAAACTTACACCATCTAATAACATACAAGATTTTCAAATTGACATGTAATATATATACATAAAGTCTGATATAATGTATTTTGGCAGTATTCATAATTATACGTTCCTAACATATATGATCCCTAATCCACAATACCCTAAACCTCAAATCATTAATTTTTATTTTATTTTTACCCCTCATCTATTGAAAATAAAGCATAAAAACAGAATTAGAGATAACTGTTAAATTAAAGTCGAAGTGTTTTTTTTTAAATATATATGCTTAATAACAAATTTATTATTATACCAATTTCTTTTTTAACTATTCAAATACTGTGCCGGTTGTTATCGTAGTTGCAATTTTTTTTTCAAATCAATAACAAACAATAGAAATTAGAAAAATAAAAAATCGTAAACCTTAATATCTAAAATATTATAGCATAAAAACTAGCGCCCAATCATTATAGTTCTCAATTTTCCACAAATCAACTTTTGTGAAACAGAAACAAAACAAATCGTTAGTTTATAACAAACTGACGAATATGCTGAAATGGTATTAGATGGTATAAAACTTTTTTTTTAACAACAAGATGGTATAAAACTACATTCATCAACAGCTTGACAAAAGCATTCACCACAAATAACAAAAAAAAGACTAAATCAGTCGTAAAATTAAATTTTCTTAGCAAGATTAAACCTTTTAAAACTTTTTGGCGGATTCAAATCAAAGTGCTTCACTCATGGAAGCAATTCACAGCCAGATCCGAAGCAAGCTTGGAGATCATATTCTCATATGCACATGTAAGTGCGCTTTTGAGGGTTTTTGGTATATTAAGGTCTTATTCATCTATATTAAGTACTGCATTACATATAATGATCACATATACACCATAATATTTTTCTTTTTAGTTTTCATTTCATAACTAACATAATCAGTTCTATCCCTAACTTATAAAATTATTATAATTTTATCTGTCTATTGTGCTTAACAGAATCAGTTATATGCTGATCTAAAAAGAATACTTTCATTGCTTTCTTTTATCTGACTTAAACTTCACTGCTCCTTCTACAGATCCTACAGAACATTAAAATTTTCTATAAGAACAAAAACAATATTGTATCAACATTAGTAGTTTCATTATAACAAATACATTATATAAGGCATCCTGAGACTTATATGCGTGTTGTTTCAGGCAGTTTAGAAATTCCTAAAACAATTCCAAAGTAGAATAGTTAATTAATCTCCAACTATACATAATCTATATAACTGGCTATGAGGAAAAATTAAAACAATTAAATCCAAGCATGTTAAATTTTTGTAAGAAATTAATTTATTAAAAAAAAGCCTTACGAAAACTCACGTCTTTGAACAAAAACAAATTCACCTCACTAAAATCTTGAAGTTAAGAAATATCATTACTTACATGAGTTCTTTGTAAACTGCATCAGCTGCTTTCATTTATTTTCTTATGTGTCCTTCGAAACTTGACTAAATCAGAAAATTACGAAATAAAAAAACCCAACAAGTACCAGATTAAACCATGCGTGTTTCTGCTTCGAAAAGGACCCCACTTCATCTTCCTGAATTATTTGCTAATTCCTTATCTTCCAACACCACCTCATCTTCACTTTGTTTTTATGTTAGATTCATCTGATTTTTTTTTTCTGTCAACAGATTCATCTGATTTAAACCATGCATGTGAAGAATATTTATACACACAAAAATCCAGAAATTAAAAAAGGTCAGAGAAATTGAACAAATACCTTTAGAACGTTGAGCAATCTCTAATTAAACATATGCCTTTGAGATATATTGATATTACTTTACATATCTCTTTCAGGATTTACTGTATATTTATAATTGAGCAGTTTTTAATAAATTATAAAATGTTTAAGGTTGTACTAGATTACTTTTTGGAAAACAAATTATGTATACAATTTTACCCCCAAATAGTATTCTCATTGACAAAGTGATATATAAGTGATATTGAATTATGTGTTAATATTTTTAAAAAAATCATTAACACTAAATTAAATTTTCAATTGCAAAATTCACAATTGTAAGTTTGTAACCTTTACATAACTACTACAAATCTCAAAAATTTAACCATTAAATAAACATAATAGATGTAGATTATAGGGCTTATTTGCCAAATAACCAAAAAAAAATGAAAATTAGATTTTGGGAGAGAGAGTAGAGAGAGATAGGAAGATAAAGTAGGAGAGAGGAAGAGATTTTGGTTAGTTAGTGTATTTAAGTTTTTTTTCATGTATATAGGGTGCAATTTCCCTAGATTATATCTAAACTCTTCCCAAAATTCATAAATGCAACCCTTATAAATACTAAAGAATTCATACAAATATATATAATGATGTCTTTGTTGCAAAAAATGTGATACAAAATCAAAAATACAAACTGATATCAAATTCAAAAATACAAACTGGTAACAAATAAAATTTTGTTTGAAAAAAATATTGCGCTTTTAAAGCGCAAGTAAAAATCTAGCCATGTGTCAAAATGGTATAATATATATATTATAAATTATTTATAACAGAAACATTACAAATTGATATATTTAAAAAAAATGATAATAATATATATACAAAAATTAAAAATTCATACATTTTTTTAATAATTAAAGATGAATCATAGTAACATTTTTCTCTTATCATAGTAATTTATATCTTATTTAATATGCAAATAATAATTCCATACAATTTCAACTAATAGTATAGATGGATCATAGTTTAATATGTAGTTAATGTTTTTCCTTAATCATAGAAATTAGTTTTAATTTAATAAGATACAAAAAATTGTGTCTTATTTTATTTGTAATCTATTAATTTAAAATTTCACATTACACAAAAATATAGTTACATATTGTCACAATATCGAAACAATATTACACATCTTGAAGTTAAATCTCCGATGAATACATAAATATATTGATGATTTGATATGTTAATATAACATGAACCAAAAACCAAAAAGACTATAACCAAACGCCTATGCCTTAACATATTAATGAACAAACAAATGGTTAATAAATTTGTCTAAATTTATACTTCTCTCGAACATAAAAACCGAAATAAGACCGCTAATCGAATGGATATCCAAATATCCAAAATACATTTTGTATACCTAAAAATATTGATTATATTTAGATGTAAAATTATCAAATATTCTAAATACTAATTATAAACCGAATTATCCAAAAAGGAAGTGACCGTTTTATACAACCATGTCTTTGCCTTATTTAAAATCTATATTTTCTAATTACTGAAATTATTCCATGACGTACCTTACTATATATTACTTGATTTCTTTTCCCTTTCAATGAAATACTTAAACCCTTTCTAAGTTTACAGAATTATAATTAATTATATTCTTCAAATATATGTCATCAAATAATTGTAAAAAGTTTCAT
This sequence comes from Brassica napus, assembly GCF_020379485.1. Classification (NCBI taxonomy): domain Eukaryota; kingdom Viridiplantae; phylum Streptophyta; class Magnoliopsida; order Brassicales; family Brassicaceae; genus Brassica; species Brassica napus. The sequence continues at coordinate 184,644 of NW_026016596.1, read as the reverse complement.
ACTTTAGTAAAAAAACTATCTATAACCCAAAAAATATTGTATTATTCAATAGACTCTTAGTTTAAAGTTTCCAAAAAATATTATTATTTTAATTATATTCGAATATATTTTATTTCAGATATATATATATATATATATATATATATATATTATATGATAAACTATCCTATATATTGAGAAAATATTTATTGTTAGATCATCCCCTTCGTAACAGTGATTTACAAAAATGTGAATGGTTCTTATTTAAACATAATAAAGTATTACTTTCTATCCGTATATAATATAATTTATCAATAAAAAAATCCAACCCCCCCCCCCCCTCCCCCAATTACGTGAATTACTTGAATAGATACAATCCAAATGTGAATTTCAGTTTTCCAGGTTTAACTCAGGTTTTGGACGTGTTTTTAAAATTTTTATAACATTGTCAAAATTAAATCCAAACTTTTTTAATTTAGTTCACTTTGGTTTTATAAGAAAATAAAAACCTGACTCAAACTGCACATCACCCGAATTGATCTGATTCGAAAATGCATGGTTCTCCTAAACGGGTCTTAAAATCCCAATAACTTGAAAATTGAATAATCCTAACTGACACGTACCTTAAACCCGAATGACTATCACTATGAGAAGTTAAAATAAATTACTTTCAGTTAAATATGTCAAAACTCAAAAATTAAAATTCAGACCGAAAATTAGTAACTGTTAAATCAAAAAATTTAACCGAAATGTTATCCCGCGTTTTCAAAGCGCGGATCAAAATCTAGTCTATCTTATTAAAACTCAAGTACAAAATTGAAGTGTTTGCAGACTTGAATAGGACTATTAAAAAATTTAGAGTGTTTGGAAATATGGATTGCAGTCTTTACAAAAAAAAATATTTTTGTTTGAAAACAAGGATAGTAGTATTAAGAAAAAAAAGTAATGGGCTTATGTTTTTTTAAAAAATTGAAAGTTATCTAGGCCACTTTTAAAATATACCAAAATGGTCAATCTAATTGCCTAATTTTTTTTTTCTAAACTAACCATAAAACAACATTTAAACTTTATATACATATTTCAAATCAAAATAATAATTCAAATTTGATTTATATCAAAAATTGATTCAAAAATATACATATATTCAAAAATGGATTTTTACTAAACTATTTTTCAATAACCATTATAAAAAAAATATTGTCAATATATATAAGAAAAATATAATACAAAGCCCAATTTGAAATACCAACTCAAATTATGGTTTTTATATTTCATATTAAGTTTTAAAAAATATAATATATGTAATTATTTATATGATGGTATGTATAAAATACTATTAATTATATGATTACTTATATGATGGTACATATAAAATACAATTAATTATATGATGATAAAATACGATATATAATAATGACTAGGGATGGGCTTTTGGGTACCCATACGGGTTTGGTTCTGATCGGTTTGTATTTCGGGTTTTCGGGGTCAAAGATTTCAGCCTTATTAGAATGTTTCTAAATTTTGGTTTGAGGTCGATTTGGATCTTTGCGGGTTTGGTTTGGGTTTGGATATCTAATTTAAATTATTTTTAAAGTCTTAAATCATTATATATTTTAAATTTCTCAAAATGTATAAATAAAATAATATATTACGTATAAATTTGAATAACATATGTCATAATACTTAAGCTTAACATATCAATTGGCTTGATTTAAAATTTTGGATACGGAATCAATAATTATTTTAAGTATTTTTGGTGATTTGAGTATACTTTAACTATTTCAGATATTTACTTTTGACTATCTATATATATTTTCAAGTATTTAAACCAATTTAAAAGTATCATTTTTGATGTTTTATATACGTTAAATCTAAAAATAATTAATATATATAAGTATATAAATCTATTTTTAGATAAATTCGGATATCCAAATACTTCGGTTCGGATCAGATTCGGTTCTTTAAATAACAAAATTTTGAATAATTAGAAAATTTAATCAATTTATGTTCGGGTTTGGTACTATATTTTTGGATGTGTATCGGTTATGTTCCTCGGATTCATTTTTCCAAATCCTAATAATTACATGAAAAACAAATATCAACATATTTTTCAAAATATACATCCGCGCGCCTGCGCGGATCAAAATCTAGTTATTATTATTATCTAATCAAGTTTTATTGATCAGAAAAACCTCTAAAACACGTAAAGCCAGTTTTTCTTCTTGTTGTTCACTAAACTATTGATTTTCTTCAAGAAGAAAAACATTCGGTAATATATGACTTTAGTTTCAGGGAAACTAAGCCTACTTAACGATATAAAAAAACACAAATTTACTAGCTATCTAAAAAACCTCCTTCTTTTCTACTTTCTCTTTCTATATTTCTCTGCCTTCTTTCTACAAATCTAATTTCTAATTTTTTTTCTAATTTCAAGACTTTAGAATCTTTTTAAAGCCTTCAAAGATTTTAGAGCAGGTCCAACTATCGTATCTCATTTTGAAAAGAAATATTAAAATAATAAAAAAGAGTAGAAAAGATTACCTTCGGTTATGATCCTTAGTTGTTATTTGTCAACTTCTGCTTGTTTTTTTTCCAAAAGAAATAAATTTTAGCAACAAAATTACACATGATTAAGGGGGTGATTGGTAGTTGCTGTAGGTAGTGTCAACCGTCCTATTTATTTCTACAACACCAAATTCAAAGCAATCAAGCTTTAATTTTTTTTTTTGAAACCACAGTTCTTAAAATAATCTACAGCTGTACAAGTGCTCTGCATAGCCAAATATCCAAAGCAATTTTTTAGTGCTTTCCATAAAATTCTACAGTAATAAAATCTAAAGCCAAAGCAAAAAATTTACAGATTTTTTTCTACAGTAAAATTTTTAAAGCTACAGCCATTACCAAGAGTCAACTTCTCGCGTGCCCCCAATGTGACAATGCCAAATCTATTATGGGCTCTTAGAGTTTCCTATACCCTTATTTCATAATTCTTTTTTTGATCAAAATCCAAACTTCCAAATCAAATCCTTCCCGGTTATCAAAACTAAACCCTAACCCCCCCTATGGATTAGTGAACCCATGGGCAAATATTTAAATTTTATACCTTTCAAATTCAGAAAAAAAAAAATTTAAAATCGTTTTTAATCATATTTTGATGATTTTTTCGAAAATATGGAAAACAACGTTTTTGGATTTTTGAAATATTTTTATCAAATTCTATAAATCAAATAAAAAATATTAACGTTTCTATTTTAATTTTATGATTTTTCGTTTGATATATAAAATTAAAAAAAACAAAAGGGTCCTTTTGAGATTGTGTTATGAGATATAGGGGTATGAGAAGATTTGTCTCCATTACCAATCAGACTTTAAATTATTATTACTTTTGAGATTAGAACATGTTTTTAGATATTACTAATGAGGTTGCCACGCTATATCACCAATCACAACCTAGGGTTCAGTGCTTTCTCGAGTTACCGTTTCTAGCTATGTATTCACGTACTTCTGATTTTCTTCTATGGTCGACCGGTTGATAGCACAAAGAGCACTAGAGATGATGAACCGCACTACTATTAATGGAAAAGAGATTAGAGCTATTTATCATGTCCATGATCCAAGTCTTCTTCGAAAGGGCTGGGTTGGTTGTATACTTATAAAGGTATAAACTGAAACGTGAAACTCAAAAGAATAGTTTCTTTTGTTTCTTGATCTCCAATATAATCTGACATTGTTTACAGAATCTTGAAGAGTCCATCGGCCACAAAGCACTCTACGACACATTTCGGAGTTTTGGATCCATTCTAAGATTCAAATTGGCTACTAATAATGACACTGGTCGTTCACAAGGCTTTGGCTTTGTGCAGTATGAAAACGAAGAATCAGCTCTCAAAGCCATTGGTTATTTGAACGGAATGCTTCTTAACGATGAGAAAATATATGTAGGACCTTTTCTTCAGAGAGGTTCTCCATACGATAAGGGGATCTTCACTGATATTTACGTCAAGAATTTCTCCAAGTCATTGGCTGATGAAGAGCTTGAGAAGATTTTTGGAGAGTTTGGACCGACGACGAACTGTCTGATCATAAGGAAAGGTGAAGTTCGTCAAGGAAAGTCTAAAGGCTATGGTTTTGTTAGTTTTGAAAATCCAGAGGATGCTGAGAAAGCTGTTGAGGCTTTAAACGGGAAGAAGTTTGAGGACAAGGAGTGGTTGGTCACGAAATCGAAAATGACGTATAAGAATGGATATAATTTGAAGCGAGGTTTGAAATATTACATCAACATATCTCAGGGTTTGAACTACTTGTGTGTTAAGAAGCTGCATAAAAGTGTAACTGATGAAATTCTCAAAGACTATTTCTCTCCCTATGGAACTATAATATCATGCAAGGTTTGTTTGTACATTTATAGAAAATCTCGAGGATATTCTAGGTATAACACGTGTGGATGTGGATAGGTCATGCAAGACTCTAGTGGAGTGAGTAGAGGATCAGGCATTGTTGCGTTTTCGAAACCTGAGGAAGCTTCTAAAGCTGTAAGTTTCTAGAAACATTAATGTATCACTTTATTTGGAACAGAGAAACTAATACTGGTGGTTGTTTTTCCATGTATTCAGATGGAGGAAATTAATTGGAAAAAGAAGATAAGGAAACAAGTTTACGTGGATTTAGCTATGTCACTTGCAAATGCAACTCCCGAACAGCAGAGAACCGTACGTGAATGTTTTGTTTGCCTTTATAGTTTTTTTTTTTTTTTTTTGCCTTTATAGTTATATCCTTGTCTCTCTCTTTCTTTTTGTTGTGTTCTTTTTCTAAGAAGTGAAATGATTTGTACAGATGTTAGGTGAGAGTCTTTACCCTATGGTGGAACAACTTGAGCCAGAGTCAGCAGCAAAGATTACAGGAATGCTTCTTGAAATGGACCAAACCAAAGTTCTTCACTTGCTTGAATCCTTCGTGGCTCTCGAATCCAAAGTCGCAGAGGCAACTGCGATCCTGAGGACTGTAAAAGAGCAGCAGCAACAACAACATAGAGGTGGGTCTGAATCTGCGAGTGGCTCAAAATCCTCTCTAAGCCCTGACTCAAAACCCTCTCTAAGCACAAGTTTTATAAGCCCAAAGCCCAAGTCACTAGCGCGTGTGAACAGTCGACTATCGATTGGCGAGAGGTCAGTCGTGTTGCTGACCAACAGATTTGATTCCTTCGAATGATGTGGTTTCAGGAACAAGTCTGAATATCTTTTAAAAAAAGTCTCAATATCTGTGTTTATAATGCTAATCTCCTTAAATCATCTGTAACATAGTAGTAAACATTGAATTCTATAATGAAAGTACTACATTTTTCTCGCAAAAGTTTGCGAGTGTGTGTATATAAACTATACATATCAAAGAAACAAAACAAGACAATTTTTTTTGCAACCTAAGTTTTTTTGGGGAAATTTTAAGGGATAATTGATAAAACCAATCCAAATATTCATGTCAAACATAAAAGTGAACTCTACTTTCGGTCAAATGCAAAACCAACATAAAAATATGGTAAATATATTATGTAACCCTTATGACCAAACAAAAAAAACAGAAATGGATTTTACAATTTTGTCCTTAGTAAGTCTACACGTAATAGAAAGAAATTTACATATATGTAGACCTCCTAAAAAATCTACTGTTATAGATTTATTATGTAGTCTACATTGTAATTTGATCTAAAAATTTAATTTTAAAAATGTATAAAATAATTATTGTGATATTTTTAATTAATCATCAATATAATGATTAATATGAAGTTAATAAATTAAAATTTTATATAATTGAACAATTTTAAGGAATATACTCTAATTTGCTAACCATGAGTTAGACAGTCTGGTTTAGAAACAAAAGGTTATAACATGTTATGTATTCTAGTGGTAGATTTCTTAGGGTTAGATTTAGTTTTTTTTTGTTTTATTGACTTAAATTTGTATATTAATGCCTAGTAGTTTATATTTTGTATAATTTGATATTTGATACAGTAACTAAGACTTTTTATCATAGAGCAAAACATTTAGGGTTTAAGATTTGTGGTTTAGGGTTTCGTAGACCTACAATAAAGTCTATTTAGCTGGAGACATCTTTTTCAGTCTACGTTTTTCAAATTTGTTTACAAAAAAATCATTATATTTAAACTAAGTTGAGTTTCTTAAGAATAAAATTGTGAAATCATAAATTATAACTATTAAAAACCAAAAAAAATAGTAAATCATATATTAAAACTAAAATTAATAAAGAATAAACAACAATAATGAAATTATTATAGTAGACTTCCAAAAAGGTCTGCTAAATTACGAAAAAATCTACTCCAAAATTTTAATTTTAATAGACTTCAAAAGAAGTCTACAGTGTCATTAATTTTTTAAGCTAGTTACATTTTTTGTCTCCCTATATAAATGAAATTTATACAATCTCTCTCTAAAATGGATGCATAAGTTTTTAAAACTCTCTCACTTCTCTTTAAAACTCTCTCCCTTTTCTCTAAAGTTCTCTCTCTTCTCTCTAAAACTCTCTCATTTATCTTCCTCTCTCTAAAATTCTCTCAAGTCTTTCTCACAATATTATCCTGTCATTTTAGATATTATGATTCATGGTTTTCATCTTCTCCTTTAAAAATGTAAGTTTTAGATCTATAGTTTTTAAATGTGAATTTTTATGTTATTTATTTCTCATAATATTATCTTTTTTTGTAGTTATTATCACTCTTGGATTTCATCTTCTCCTCTTAAAATGTAAGTTTTAGATTAATAAATTTGAATGTGTATTTATAGGTTTATATTCAAATAAATTTATAGATCAAGCTCTGTTCATTTACTTTGATACTATTTTATCTTATAAATTCTATTTTGTAAAGTATTTTTAGATTTAAAATTATTTTCACATTTAAAAATGTATAATTTTTTTTCAGATCTGAAAATTATCAGACAGTGTAGACTTCTAAAGAGGTCTGCTTATAAACTTAAGCTAGTAGACTTCATATGAAGTCTACTAAGCCACAAAGTTTAAACAAACTTCATTAGAAGTCTACAAAAATATGACTTTAATTTTTTTTCTATGTTTTTGAAATAATTTTATCTTATTTTCCAGGTATTGTTTTTCATGGTTGTTCTTTTCTCCTCCCAAAAATGTAAGGTTTACATCTATAGATTTTAAACATGTGTTCTAATATTTATATTTAAATAAAGCTACATATTCAAATTCTATGCCTTTCATTTATTACTATTTTGTCTATTAAATTATATTTTTAAAGTTTTTTTAGATTTAAACTTATTTTATATTTTAAATGTATGTAATTTCTTATATCTAGTTTTTTTTTATAGAGTATACTTCACTTGAAGTCTACTACCCTTGACTTTTAAGCATATTTCAATAGAAGTTTACTCAAATATAATTTTAATTTTTATCTTATTTTTCATAATTTTATCTTATTTTACAGGTATTCTCTTCCGAAGTTTTCAAATCATCTTCCCAAAAAATGTAAGATTTACATATATTCATTATAGGATGTTTTTGTATTTATATTGAATAAATTTATATATTCATACTTTATGTTTTTGCTTTGTTACAAGGTTGACAAAAATAACTATTTTGAAATATTTTCTAAACAAAGTATTTTAAATTACCTAAATATACACTTTTAGATAAGAAAATGTTCCGTTAGTGTAGACTTCAACTAAAGTCAACTAAAGTCCACTAAACAATAACTTTACCTAGACTTAAAAAAAAGTCTACTAAAATATAAAAAAAATCTACTAAAATATGATTTAATTTTTTATCCTATGTTTTTCTCATAACTTTATCTTACTTTACATGTACTCTTTTCCAAGACTTTATTTGAGATATCGAGATTATGAAAAATCAAACACACTCAAGAATAAATTTTAATATATTGCTATGTAATAATTTCTCATAATAAAAAAATAATTGTTTAATAATTGTTTAATGCATGATCTATAAACATTGTATTCATTTTTAGTGTTGTTTGATTTGTATGATATTATTAATTTTTTGTTAGATATCAATGTTTTCACAAGATCTAATCAACTAAACAAGTAAAACCACCATAAGCTAAAACAATAACTAGCACACTTGTGAGAAGAAGAAAATCTATACAAAATTTCCAAGAAGTTTCAAGAGTAAAACTAATCACAAATTTTTGCAATAAGTTTGAAATGTATAATTATAACACATTAACTTTTGAAATTCATCCAAGACAATTAAAATTTTACTAACATACATCGTAAAATAATTAAATCGTGAAAAAATATGATGAATAATACATAAATGCACTTTTAATAGAATTTACGACGTAAACTTCAACTCCAGTCTACATTTGTAGATTGACAAAGACGTTTATACGTATTAACTAACATATAGTCAAACCAAAAATTTGTAGTGTACTTGACGCTGGTTTGATACACAAAGACGTACAAAGTGTGTCTTAGATAACTCGATCAAGTTCTGCACTTGTCGATAATTTGTGACATGCATAAGAGGAGTATTCGCGTATTCGAAGTTATTTGTTGTAAAATGACGTCTAGTAAGGAATATGTTAGCACCATCTTTTCGATTTTCTTGTCCAGATCATAATCTTCTTATGCTATTTTAGAAGTTCACCATGAGTACAAGGAACATTATTCCTCCTTTCCAATTATATACAATAGGTAACAGAGTTATTTTCAAAAAAATACAGTTTACATAGGGGTGTTCAATCCGGATATCGATTCGGTTTCGGTTTGGTTTTTTTCAGTTTTCGGTATTTCGGTTAGTAAAATATAACTACCATTCTAAATCCATATTTACTTCGGTTCGGTTCGGTTTATATACCGTCGGTTTTCGGTTTATTCGGTTTTATACCAAAAAACATAATTATTTTGTTTGAGATCATATTATATGAATTTTAGAGTCATATTGTCAACACAATCATTTATTAAAAATATATTACATGTTCAAATAGATGAACAAAAAAGTAAAAATGCTTCTACCATCAAATAAAATAATCAATTCTATAACTAAAATTAAAGCTTGAAATTTTGAAAATAAAACTATGAAACAAAACAAAAACATAAAAGAAAAGTTTTTCCACTCTTCCATATTTAGTGTTCATTAAAGTCATGTTTTTTCAATTGAAAATTTTCCATTAATTATTGTCCATCAAATTTATAATCTTCATATTAATTAAGTGAAGACTAAAATAAATCAAAAAGATCAAAAAAAGACTTAGAAAATAAGATGTATGAATTGCGATGTATTGTTATTTAATTATAGTTCAAATGTTTTACAAATTAAGGTTTTTTATTACTATAAAATTATGGTAATAGTTATTAACACAAATTTAACTTATGTAACAAATAGATTTTCATGTATTGTTTTAAAATAGATACATATTTATATGTTTCTACTTTTAATCGGTTTTGTTCGGTTTATTCGGTTTAATCGGTTATATACCAAACCATATCCAAATCCTACGGTTTTTATAAAATTATATCCATTCGGTTTATATGGTATATACCAAAACCAAACCATATTGTCTATTTCGGTTTGGTTTGGTTCGGTACGGTTTGGTTTTACCATATTGAACAGCCCTAAGTTTACATAATTAGCGGAGAAATATTTCATGTTTCATAAAACTATAAAGGTAGACTTACAAATACGTATACAATTATTAGCTAACAACATAGTCAAATCAAAAGTACTATACTTTCATAACTATAACAGATTTTCTTTTCAAAATCACGCGAACCCATTTGGATTAATTAATACACACTGTCAAAGAAACAAAATCTTGAAAAAACTTAATACATGTTTGAATTTTTTTTTGATTTTATACATGTAGACTTCCATTTCAGTCTACACTTCAAAAATGTTTATTTTTTTCAATTGACCAAAATTCACATAGGATTTAACTTTCAGAAGTAGACTTCATATGCAGTCTACATTTTTAAGTTTTTTTTAAAGAGGTTAGTTTTGTAATTGACCAAGTTTGAATTTCTACGAGTAAATGGAAACGAACGTCTCTGACGGGTTAGTTTTGCCTTTGACCAAAATAAAATAGTAGACTTCACATGCAGTCTACCTTTTTTTCTAAGATAAAAAGACTGCATATAAAATCTACAATTTAATAAATTCTTAATTAATTTTTAATTTTTTTAGGCAAACACAAAACTAACGTATTCAACGAAGTTAAAGTTTTGGTCTAATGCAAAACTGACATTTTGCAAACTTCTCAGGCAATCTACACTTCGTAGACTTTCGTTGAAGTCTAAAATAAAAAGTCAAAAGTTCAGCCAAATGCAAAACTAGCATCTCTTACGTAAACGTCTTAGTAAATCTACCTAAATTTTTGTTTTTGTTGTCAAAGATAAAGACTGCTGGGAAAGTCTGCGGTACAAAAAACTTTGTTTGGTCAATTGCAAAACTGGCATGTACGTTGACAAGTAGAATGCATCATACGTTTGCATATAGGCGTAGACATACAAAACAGTCTATGATCTCGACACAGATCTGAAAAATAACGAAAACCATGTAAATAGTTATCTTTTCTGGTGTAAAGCTCGTTTCCAACCTTCTCAACCGTCCAAACTCCAAACACAAACAAAAAGAACTGCCTTTGACGATTCACTAATGAATAAACTCGAAAATATGAAGTTTGTGCTTATGAAAACGAAAGTTATGAGAAATTTTTTCTATATGGAAATGTAGAGGAAATGAAGATTTGTTAGTTTTACAATGGAAAAAAAAAATGGTTGAAAATTGAATTCTAGAGCTTTAAGAGCTCAAAATTGGTGGTTCATGATGGTTGGAAAAATTGATGATAATGACATTATTGTAAATAAGAAAAAAAGATGTAGGTGTATTTGGTTTTTTGTGAATTTCGAAATTAATAAAAAATTAAATAATAATGATAATTTTGTAAATAATTCAAAAACATAGGGATAGTATAGAAAATTCATTTATGAATATTAATGACAAAAAAAGAGGTTGGTTTTATGTTTGACTTGAAAAGATGAGTTACTTTTGAAAAACTCTCAAATTTTAATTCTACTGCAAGTTTGATACCACTTTTCAAATTTACCATTAATGAATGACTATTTTCATAAATACCTTAAATTTGTGATAAAATAACATTAAGCTAATTTCTTTTGAAAATATTTATAGAGCATTTATAAACTCAATCCCAACTCCTTAATACTAAACCCTAAACAATAATCACTAAAGCATAAACCCAAATATTAGTATATTTTTTTATTGGTGGTATTTTTTGAAAAATGATACTTAACTTGTAGTATTTCTAACAATTTTTCTAAGTTTCAATGGTATGATATATATTTGCTAACTTAGGGTTATAATATTTAACTAAATAATTTAACATATATGCATGTTACATTTAATCTAGATAATATGTTGATAAATATATTTAATATATCAGACTAGGTTTTAAACAAATTACTAAAAGCATAAAGATTAATGATTTTTATATAAAAGCAGATAATGTGGCCAAATCTCTTTCTATATTAGATTTGTTTTATAAAAAACTACCAAGTAAGTAGTAAAGACTAGGATATGTATGAAGTTTGAGAAACGTCAGTGTCCTTTGGGTGATAACTGTCACTATGCTCATGGCCAAGCAGGCAGTGCCGGCTTAGAGCATGTGCTCACAGCACATTTGCACACGGTCCTGTTTTTTACTTTACAAAATTAGGGTCCTATTTTGTTAAGAAATATAAATATTAAGGTCTAGTTTTTAAATTGACTATAATATAACTAAAGGTTGACAACAAAATTAAGGCAGCACAGGACGCTTTTAATATTTGAGCCGGGCCTGCAAGCAGGTATGTTCTTGTTTGTCCTATGTATTGATACTGTCTTTAAATTATACTTGTGTATTGTGTGTGTGATGATCTTTTGTTTCTGAAATTGGTTTGTTGATTAAAAAACTGCAGAGTTGCTTAACTGTGCTGGAAGAGTTGATATAGAGAAGCCGTGAGCGCAGGAGCGCGGGTGAGTAAACAAACGGTAATACTATTCACAAACAACAAATTTGAAATGAAACTAATTGGACTTATCATGAATTTCCAACATAAAACCAATTGATGGTTAGTTCCATTTAACTTGTTCACTCATGGTAAACACAAATGGTTCAGAGATTTATAATTTTAAAAATAATATATAGATTTAAAAGTTATATAATCATACATATTAATAACTTATAATATTAAGATAACTGCTCTTCATCAGGATCGATCCTGATATAAAGCTTGATATTAGTACTTGGATGCCTGAATATTTTGCTCTCTTATAGTTAATAAATAAAATGCATGCCTGCGATTAGGTTCAACCGATGCAAATAATGCAGAGCAAATCCATTTGAAAACTATATAACAAGTTTTTATACCAAGTACCTACAAAAGATCATTGTGGCTTCTTCCCCTACAACAAGACAACTAAGAAATATATATCATTTTAACGGCTTAAAGTGGATTTAATAATTTGGTTATATCTTCATTAGTTTTATAATCATAGCTTTATTCTTTTCATAGACATCACAAAATTATATGGCCCCCAAAATTTAATATTTTCGTAACGTCTCCTTTACTATATTCCCCACTTCTCCGTTCCATTTTGTGAACTTTTGTGATATTATATTTTCTTTTCCTTTTCAACACGACATGATGGGTAATTAAAGAATGGTAGTGGTAGTAAAAACTGTCGGTGGAGACCGGAGAGCATTTGGAATCCTATGGCCTCCAAGAAAATCAAAAAGAAAGAAAATAATACTTGTCTTGCTAGCGACATGGTGATTGTCTAACCATGATTAACTTTATAATATATTTTTCTCAGAAATAATAAAAGTAGGTAGAATCAATGTTTAGGCCAAACATTTTTCGTATACTTCTTTCTAAAGGGTCAACACTTCTATATATGGTTTACCAGTAATCAAAATTGTTGAAATTCTAACGTTGGAAATGTTTATTATTTATTTTTGGCAACCATTGGAATTGTTTTTATGACAAAAATAACCATTGGAATTGTTTATATTATATCTTCTAGAAATATAATTTTGCTTGTTAGAAGCCTACAAAAAAAGGGAGAACCGAAAGAAGAAGAAGCCGATGAAACCTACTAAAAGAAGAGAGATGGCAAAAGTAATTATCAAAGAAAAAGTTACAAGACAAATGTCACTGTCATTAGGTAGCACTAAATGTCTTGTGGACTTAATTTAACCCCTTAATTGATTTGCAGGCATTCTTTTTAATACTTGCTCTCCCTTTCATTTAAGGGTAGGTATTACCATATTAATTATGGTATTACTAATGCAAAAACAAAATGATTGTTAAGTGTTGAAATGGTATTACTAATAGGTGAATTTTATTTTCTTATGATTGTTTCTTGAGTAAAATTTATTAAAGGCAAGGTTTTAAAACAGTTTCTTCATTAAAACATTGTACTATAACTTCAGAACAAAAACAATTGAATAAAGCCTATAATCTTTGGCCCCTTTAATGCTTATTTATGAGTTGAAACGTAAACAATTAAATATCAGTGTCACATAGTCACTTTGACGCTTCCCTCTACCTCATTTCCTTGCGAAGATTCATCTCTCCTCTTCTTCATATTTTGCTGTTGCAGACATTAGTCACACACTTGTTCAAGCTGGGCAACTAACATAAAACTATGTAAGAACTTGCATCCAAACTTTCCTTTGATCATTTACATCTTCTTGGGTCTTGTTCTTAGATTATTCTCAGTAGAATGCAAAGTTGTATGTTTAAGTTTATGCTCTATCTTACAGAAAGAATGGATGCAAACCAGTGGAGATCGAAGAAGAAAATAGAATCTGTAGCAGAAACACTCCAAGGTTCTTCTAGAAGAAACATTAAACCACAGGTAAAATAAACACTTGCAGAAGTAGCCAAGTTTTGCTTCAAACGTTTTTATACTTTTCTTCAGCAAAACTTTGTCGTTTAGTAACTCATGTTCTGTCTTTATTTGCTTTTTCAATTTCAAGATTGCTTAGTAAATGTCTTTTGAGTGATGATTAATTTGATTTGGGTGTCTAGGCACGTACGGTTCCTCCAGGAAATGGAGTTATTAGACCCGAGAGAGCTCGAAAAAATCTAAATGAGAAGCTAGATACTGTAGCCTTAAACTCTCCTAAGAAAGATCCTCGTGTGAATCTTTACGGAGATAAAGATGTAGCTGATGAGATTTTCTTGAAAGATGAAGAAATGAGTTTGGTGGATGGAGGAGATTCATCGCCTTTTTGTGATAAGCTCCTCCAGCGAATGGAGCTTCTCGGGAGAGATCATGACGCAAAGAGAGTCGATAACAACAACTTTAGCTCAAGACAAGAAGAATCTGCGTTTGATGATGTAATCGAGATGAAGAGAAAGATTCATACATTAACAGCTGAGAACTCTCAGCTCAAGAAGTCTCTTGTGGCGAAAGAAGAGCTCGCGGTGAGCCTGCAAGAGCGTAAGCATCAAGTGGAATCAGAATTCGAAGCGTTGATGACGAGACTAGACGCAACGGAGAAAGAAAACGCGTTCTTGAGATACGAGTATACGGTTCTTGAAAAGGATCTTGAGGTAAAAACAGAGGAAACAGAGTATACTCGCAAGTCCATGGAGCTAACGCACAAACAGCAGCTCAGGAACGTGAACAAGATCGTGGAGCTCGAAGCCGAGTGCAAGAGACTGAGACTCCTGTTCCGCAAGAAGTTTCCTGATAGGTCGATCTCCATGAGGAACGAAGGGGAAGAGATGAAGAGAAGAAACGCGAATAATAAGAGTGATTTGATGATGAGAGATGAAGCTCAGAGCCGGAAGCTTAAGTACGATCTGCTGATGGAGCAGATAGGTAACGTTAGAGCCGAGAACAAGAATCTTATGGACATCATTATGAGGAAGAACATGGAGATTAAAGACCTTAGCCGCGGGCAGAAGCCGCTAAGTGCTTCGAGTTTCGATATTAGAAGTGAAAATAGTGTGATTAGTCCTTCTGGTTCAAAGGAGATGAAGTTGCTTATGGATGACTTTAATGAGATGGAGAAGTTAGCTATTGTTTGTACTGAGAAAGCAGCTCCAAGAGGAGAGGATGATGGTGAGAAAGACGACGGGTCTTTCGACTGGATTCAAGTTGTTTTGAGTGCTGTATCAAAGCAAGAGAGGATATCGAAACGCGGTGTTAAAGAGTTGTTGCAAGACATCAAGATTGCTTTGGGATGTATGGATGATGATGATGATGTAGAGAGCAAGAAAGGTGAAGGAGATCCTCTCTGCATCACATGGAAATCAAATGTGGAATCAGGTTCTTTTTTATTTTTATTTTTTGAATACCAGGAGGTTCTGGCAGAAGCCCGTAATCTCCTAGGTCCGAAACCACAGCATGTAATATTAGTTTCATGTGGAATCAGGTCCAATGACGAAGGATGAGATCAAGAGACATTTGGGTCTAACAAAAGTGGAGAAAGTTGAAACTGAAGAGAGGCAAGAACTGAAAGGTAAGCTTGAGGAAGCCGAGGCAAAGATCAGAAGCTTAGAAGGCGAGGTCAGGGAGTTGAGAGAGAGTAAGGAGAAGGTAGAGGCTGAGATGGAAGCTGAGAAGTCAATGAAGGAAGATCTTGATACAAAGCTACACATAGCTGAAGCTAAGCTCAACGAGACGGAGAAGAAACTGTCTTCTCTTGAAGTAGAGTTTGATTATAGAAAGAGTTGTTGTGAAGAACTCGAAGGGACTTGCATCGAGCTTCAGCTTCAGTTAGAAAGGTAAACCAAAAACCCTTAAATCACATATAAAGATCTCAACATTACTCCCTTTTGCTATTGAAATTTCATCAACTATTGTATGATTTTTTTGCAGTGTTGAAACGAAGAAACCAATGCAAAGAAACAAAAGCGTGAGTAGAAAGGTACATAAATTCACAGACTAAAATATCAAAAATTTAGGGTTCGTAGGTGTTTGATTATGATGGAATTTTTGTTTGTAGGGATGGGAGGTTGCGGCAGCTTCTGTGAAGTTATCAGAGTGTCAAGAAACAATTACCAATTTAAGGAAGCAACTAAGAGCTCTATCGACAACAGAAAATAGCAGCACAATGAAATTTCTACACAAAAGACCTTCTCTCCGAGAAAGTATTGAAGAGTCAACGGCCAAAGATTCATCATCCTATGACAGCATTACTCATGATGACGGTAACAATAACAATGCCTTGATAGTGTACGAACCAGAGAAGGCAAAAGGTGAGATGGTTCCAAGAAAGAAGCAAGGAGTAGGGTTCTTGAAGAGGCTATTGTTCAGGAAGAAAAGAGTGAGTAGCAAGAAATATCTTGCCTTGACTATGTGATGAATAAAATATAAGAAAAGGGTTCTTACAAGGGCTTTGGTTTGTGTTTGTGTATAATGTATATATTGAGTGAGTAATACGAACTGTGTGGTATGTTTGTGTTTCTGAGATGTGATGAGTGTAGACTCTTTTCTGATTTTGATAATAAAACGAAATGTATCTTAGGAAGCACCGTAGCCTATTGGTTAAGGTTTAAAGGCTTCTACACCCAGATTTGGGGTTCGAATCCCAGACTATGCAATTTATTGCAGATTACAGGAAATCCAGGTTTCAAGTCCCGAAGAGATCGGTTTATTAAACAATTATGTAGACTACAGAGGAAAAGCTTGCAAGAGATCTTCAACATGGTGCAAGTAAATCTGGCCAGGCGTGGATCTTCATAGGACTGCTCAGATGATGCAGTTAGACGTAGGTCTTCATAAGGCAGGTAGTATTGTCGGTTGTCGAATCGTCTATGTAATATTTCCTATATCATAATTGTAAGATCTAATAAATCAGCGTTAAAAAGAAAACTAAATGTATCCACGTAAACCTGGAAACCAAACTGAGTTTCCCTTTTTTACTACTGTATTGGGCTGTACATATTAAGTTTCGGCCCTTTTTAAGCCCGTAAAGAAGATAATGAACAAGAGTTCTCTTTTTTTTTTTTTTGTTCAACGAACAAGAGTTCTCTACATCATGTAAAGCAGAGAACAGTATAATGACATTTCATTAGAAAACTCAAGGCACTCAACAAGAGAGCTGTACATCATACAAATAGAATGACTTTAAAGGCTTTTAGCATATCTTCCATTTGCTTTTTAACAACTTTTCCCAGCTCCAAAAGCCAATCAATAAGAAGAGAAATTAGTTGCATACACTGAAGAAAAAAACCAGTATATAAATAATTATGGTCATCAGAACTTTATGTATTTTTTAATTCACATTTTTTTTTGCATTAAAAAATGACCACTTTACGTGTTTTCTTTTTCCTTTTCTACTAATTGCTCAAATAAAAAGACTAAAAAAATAATTACTGTGGAATTAATTAAAAAAAAAAATCAAAAGGGGACCACTTCGCTGCAGCCGAAATCATTGGAGTTAGCGAAGGAGTAGTCAGGCCACGAGTCTCTCAGAAGCTTCAGCAGCTTCTGTGCCTTCCTCTTCGCCCTCTCCGTACACTCACTCTGCACCATCAGCAGCAACTGAACCACCACTCCCGCCGCCACCGCCTCCTCTCTCCACCGCTCCTCCGCCGTGCAAAGCGCTAACAACGCCCCCGCCGCGTACTCCGTCGCACGATCCGACACTCTAAGAATCGTCTTCACAAGAAGCGGCACCGTCAGAGCGTGCTCGCCGAACGCCACGCACCCCTCCGGCGTTCGGCAGAGCAGCTCCACCGTAGCCAGAGCTCGCTCGGTGTCACACCTGTCTAATCCCGCCGCGAGTCTGTCGATCAGAATCTCCGGCGCACCGGAGGATACCGCGAGTTGCCGCGTGTTTTTAACGAGGCAGAGCGCGAACAGCGCTTTGACTCCGATCTTGAGAGCTCGCCGTGGGGACGACGTTACCGTAGGATTACGTAGAAGATCGATAACTCCTTCGAATATACACTCAGTGGTTAAAACAGTTCCTTTAATAATATCAGCCGTCTTCGTTCCCGTCACCACCATCTCTATCAACGCGGCGGCGTTAACGCGCGTTTCTATAGAAGAATCGAATAGCAACCGGGTCAGGAACCCGACCCGACCCGGATCCGAGATTATAGAAACGCACTGTTCAGGCTCCGTCATCGGGAACATAACTAGAAGAGCGAGGGACTCGGAGACCAACTCAGGAGCCACGTCGGAGAACAGAATCCTGATCAGAATCTCTTTGGCGTTGTGCGCGGCGATCAAAACGCGGTTCTTCTCGGAATCGCGCGCGAACGCACGCAAACGGCGGAGAGCGGCGGCGCGGGAGCGAACGGAGACGTGAGTTCCACACGCGGCGGAGGCTTGGCTGAGGAGAGCTCGGACGGAGGTTGGATCGGCGGGCTGTTTGGGAGTAGGGATGCGCTCGACGCCGTTGGAGCGGTTGGCGACGCACCATTCTTGGATGAGGCGGCGGAGGGTGTGGTTTGGGATGAGAGTGTGGTCCGACAAAGGAGCGCGTGTGACTGGACATGTCGTGTTGTTGTTTCCTGTGGAGACCCATGACTCGATGCTTGTTCGGTCGTAGGTTTGACCGGTGCAGACGGTTACCGGGTCACGCATCAGCTCTAGTGAGATTGGACATCTGAAGTGGTACGGTATCTGGAGTCCTAGATCCAACGGCTCTAGACTTCTCGGCATTTAAACGAGTTTCGAATACACAGAAACTCAGAGAGAAAGCTGCAAAGAAGAAGAAGAAGGTGTGATTGTTGTGAGAGTATGAGGAACGAGCTTATCTGGCTATGAGCCCCCACACGTGTGCCATTTATAACTTTGTAAAAATACGGCTGGAATTTTTAATTAAATAAATATGTTAGTAGAACATGATTAAGATGCCATCAACGTAATGTATCTTGTAGTGAAAGTCGCTTCTTAGAAGTGAAGCTTAAGCTTTATGTGAATGATATACAGTTATTATACATCTCGTTATGATAAACTTACAAGTTTATTTATGCTCTATTATACGTCCAAAACATTATAGACCTCGCAAATAAAAATAACAAAGTATTAATATTAGGTTGTTAGAGATACAATGCTTGATTTCAGCTAAAATAAACAAAAAAACATACGTCGAATGGCCGTTCGACGTCAAAAAAAAAAAAAAAAAAAACAAAAAAACATACGTCATATGAAAGGTTGAAGACAAAGTATTTTGTATTCTCATTTTTTTCTCCATAATATACAAGCTTCATGCATCAGGTTCGGCCGGGAAGGTATGTCTAAGACTGGAAATCACAATTATGTATAATCATGACATTTCAAACTTTTTCAATCGAAAGCTTCAAGTTACAATCGCTTTTAATCGCTACCCAGGCCACAACCACCAAAACATTGATGTCTATTATACAAAAATTAAAAACCAGATCTTGAATTATATATATAGTACATTTTGTTACTAAAAATATTAATGGAAATTGGTCAAACTAAATCAGTGAAATGCGAAAGACTAGGAACGAGGAAGGTCCACCACAAGACAACTTCCACTTGCTTGTGTTAACATCAAACCCGTGATAATCACCCCACCCCATAATAATACAACCAAATCTAAAAAGCTTGACTGTTTTTTTTTCTTTATAGCAAAATCTTTGACTCGTTTTTTTTTATTTTACGTATACTGGAAAACCACTTCTTTTTTGCACGCATCTATCAATGCTTTATTGGGTTTTTTTTTTCGTAATAGAACCTCAAAGTCATAGAAGCACATAATTCTACAAAACTAGGGACAAAAGTTGTCATAGCTATTAGCTATTCTATGGTCTTGAATTCATGAGTCAAAAACTAGTTACTAGCTCGTAACATTCAGCTCTCATTTAATTTAGGTAATGGTCGATAAGTCAATGATTATATATTTTAGTAGTCAAGACTGGTAAGTCGTAGATCCATTTTGATATGCCGCTTGAAAATGTAGACTTCACCCATTTCATTCAAAGTAGTGAAATTTAAGATATATTGATGCGTTGGAGTTAAGTATGATCGAAGCTTCAACAATAAATAACTTCATTGAAACTTTTTTTGAAGATGTAGAGTACAAAAATACTAATATCACTTCAAAAGAAACTAGGTAACATAATCACATTTAGAAAACAACTTTTGTTCCAGATAAACAAGGTACAAAGATACTCTATATACTGAAACAAATGTGTTCTAGTTTTAATTTTCTCAATGGAGGGGTTTGATATTTAAAAGGAAATTATCGAACGAAGACAAATATTCCACGACACAAACATCGAAATCAAAATAAATTCGGTAGGTGGACAAACCTAAAATTTGTGATCTGCTTCTTCTGATTTTAATTTATTGATTATTTCTTTATAAACTTTGGTTTAACTTATTTGCAGACATTAATGTAAATGAACAACAAAAGGGGTAGTTTCAAATAAAACAACAACAAAAGGGCAGCACCTTCCTGTCTTTGCATTGTCCTGTCCTCATGGGAACAACTAAAAAGGTTTCTTATGTGTATTTTTGTTTCTGAGTGACCGAGAATGATTTGGTTTGATACCAGTACCCTATTTTTTTAGGACAAAAGAACCAAACTAGAATTCATGTGCACATCTTTTAAATTCTCAAAGGGCGAAGAGTGAGGTGTTAGTAGCTATGAATTTTTTTTTAATAGTAGCTATGAAAATGATATTAATAATTGATGACAGTATTATTAAAGGAAATTAGATTGAGCGTAAAGACAACCAGAAAAATTAACGATTAAGACGTAAAAGAAAACAATGCATATATGAGTGTTTGATCTAATAAGAGTTGTTGTTATATTGGTCGATACCAAAATCTAGTGAACTTTTTTTTTTTGGGTTAAAATGTTAAGTTATTATTACCAAATTTTTATTTTGACAGATGATATATAGAAAATAAGTAGCAAAAAAAGAAAGGAATATTGTAACACCTACACAACATTTGTGGAACATACCGAAAGCAAACACAAACTAGTAAGCAGCTTACTGCTGGACCTACCAACCACAAGTACTAGATATGTAATCCGATGGCTGCCACGAGCTACTGGGAGAAGGGCGCCTTGATCGTTCCTACAGCTTCCAACAAGAACACAAAGCATACCCTAGCGAAGTATCCAAACCCGAGCCCAAAACATACCAGAAAATAGAGACCACCGACGGTACTAGGAAAAGCCGTAGGCTGATGACGATGCCGTCATTCAGCATTTTACACATGAGATTACCGTCTTCTTTGCAATCCACTGAAACCGTATACACCCATCTAACTGGGAAATATATAGAAAACAAATCGAAAGACAACTCTCTGGAAGAAATAAATTTGAAGCCACACTCAGAACCAGAGCCTAACTAATACACCACGAACATAACTCGAGCCGTTAACTGCTCTCTAGTCACGAACTCAAAGCTGAAGAATTATCGAGAAGTGGAAGAGACAGAGCAGGCCACAACCACCGATATCATTCCGTTTTGGGGGGTGACGAGCACTCGGATCTAAAAGCGAAGCTTAAGCATACCGAAACTAACACTCACTAACACGCTGCCACACACCACCACCAGAAACTCCACGCGCTGCCACGAAGGAGAATATAATGGGGCACAACAAACAGAGCAAAGAGAAACCGAGAATATCAAAAATAGACAAATTTAGTTTCACCTCAACAATTATTTTTAGAAAAAAAAATAAAAATCTTGTGAACTCTATGATTAAAGGGAAATTGCACCCAATGACATTAAAAAACCAAAATTGACAAAGTAACCAAAAATACACTACCTTTCCACTTTTCTATTCGTATCTCTCTCTAGCATCTTTCTAGAAAACTAATTTTGCTTTTTTTTTTGGTTATTTAACAAATAAGCCAATGATTAAATCGTAGTTCGTCCAAAACCAACATATACATAGATCTCATCAAAATAATTGTCACGGTCTCTCATGCATGTGGTAATGGAGAGAGTCAAAGGTCAGAGAATGAAGACAGGAGTGTTTGGAAGCCTGGTCCAGCTTCGTCCTCTCCTCCCTCGTTTTCTCACCGCACTTGCACACTCGGCCCATTTTTATTTTATTATTCTCTTCTTTTGTATCTTTAGTTAGGCTAACCTGAGCTGGATGTTTTGTTTGGTACGGCTGGTTTGATTTTGAAATATATTGTTATCTATATGTTTTGTACCGATGTAAAAAAGAGAGGTTCGGTCCATTGTTGCAATATAATTTGACAATTCGTTGCAGTTCTCGTTTTTTTCCACTTATACATGATCTAATAATGTTGTCTTTAGCCCTTTGGTATATATGCCTAGTGGTAAATTCATACACACGTAAATGTCAGTGTTATGGCCTTATGGGAATCAATTAGGTAACTTATAATGCTTGATGTATAAAATACTATGCTAACTAGGTGACGATCCGCGCCTTGCGCGGGGTGAAGTACTTTATAAAAATATATGTTACATACATATATGAATGTGCGTTCGGGTTCTATTCGGTTTTCGAGTTTTTGGGGTCAAAGATTTTATCTTCATTCAGTATTTCTAAATTTCAGTTCGGATTTGGTTCGGATCTTTGCGGGGTCGATTCAGGTTCGGATAACTCATTTAAATTATTTTAAAAAATTTAAAATTCATTTTATACATTAAATTTCTCAAAATCAATAAGCAAAATAATATTACATATAAACTTTAATAACATATGTCATAATACCTAAATTTAGTATATATATATTGATTTGGTTTGAATATTTGGATAGAGAATCAATAGTTATTTTAAGTATTTTTGGTGTTTTGAGTATACTTTAATTTAGCCATTTTGCATGTTTATTTTTGACTATTTGTAAGTATTTTGGACAACTTAAAAGTATCTTATATTTTTTGGATGTTTTTCATATACATTGAATCTAAAAATAATTAATATATTTAGGTATATAAATCTATTTCAGATATATTTGGTTATCCAAAATACTTCAGTTCTGGTCGGGATCGCTTTCAGTTATGTAAATAACAAATTTTTTAACCCGTTCGGATATTTAATCAATTCCGGTTCAGATTTACTACTATTTTAGGATTGGGTTTGGTTCTGTTTTTTGGATTCGAATATTTTTTCCAGTACGTATATGTATTTACATATAAAATGCATTTATTTCATAAGAAGTATATATATAAGACACCGTAAGAAGTTTTGTAAAAAGGGTTTAAGACACCTTAATTTATTTCAAATTATATATCTAAATTTTGTGTACAGTCGGATATAAAATTTAAAATTCGGTATTATATCTAATATTAAATGTATTACAATGTTTAGAAAACTAAATATTGGTATTTCCATTTTTAAAAGGTGTCATTAAGTTTGATCAACTTAATTGTAGACACTTCAATTAACCATTACGCATATAAGGGAAATAGAAAATTTAATATCATTTTATCAAGTAAGAATAATATATATGGATAATAAATGAAGATTGTAACAAAAAAAAAATATCTTAAGTCATATATTTGCTCAAATTGCCATCATATACTTGAAAACTTATAATAAATACAAAGTTTTTTGAATATTATAAAAATAATAATAAACAATATTTGTGATCAACTATAAAAATGGTCGATGAAAAAATGTACCAAAAGCATATAATACATTTATAAATGACTCTTACACCATTGATATTATGTCCACATATTTTTTTAGTTAATATCTTACAGACTATACTTATATAATTGGAATACAATGTAGGTTTACTATATGTATGTCATTGCAAACCTTTATTTTAAAATAACCAATTATTTAAATTAACGTCTTAAGATCATATCGATAAAATAAGTATAGTCTGCAAACATTAAATTCTTTATTTCCTAATAATATAAGCATCTTTTAAGTAGCGGTTGAATTATTTCTGGGTTCACCCCCTATGGTGATGAACCTAGGTTCACTAACCAATAGTAGTTGATTATTTAATATTTGATATCCTTAAAAAAAAGGAAACAAAACAATAAAGAATTTAATTTATATTATATCTTTTAAATAAAAATATAAAAAACTTAAAAATAGTAATAATTACAAAAACAAATTAATAAACTAATTTTGATAATACTATTAGCACAATAGTAAACCATAAACCCTAAATTCTAAAATATTTGATAAACCCTAAACTTTGCGGTAACTTCTAAACCCTAAAACATATAAATTTAAAACTAAATGTTAATAACACTAAACCCTAAATCCTTGGATAAACCATAAACCCTAGAATTTATCATTTTTATTCAAAGGTTCATAGTTTACCCAAGGGTTTAGGGTTTAGTGATTAGGAGTTAGGGTTTAGTGTTATTAGGATTTAATTTTTAATGTTTTTAGGGTTTAAGATTTATCCAAAATTTTAGGATTCACCCAAGTTTTAGGATTTACCTAAGGGTTTAGGGTTTAGAATTTAGGGTTTAGAGTTTAGTATTGTACTCACGATGTTAACGATACTAAATTTTTTTTACAATAATCAGTATTTTTAGGTATTTTTATCTTTTTATTTTTAAAACATACTATAAGTTAAATTTCTTATTATTTTGTTTCGTTTTTTTAAAGATAGCAAATATCAAATAACCTACTACTATTGGTTGGTAAATTTAGAGGTTTATCTTACGGAGTCAACCCAAGAATAACTCGTAGCGGTTTATATTGTGTCCCTAGTGAATCCCCTAATTGATTTTGGACCAATAGTTTTTTCAATTGCATTCTTAAGCTGTCACGTAAAATTAATTGACATCTTAATTAAGTAATAATTAATAAAAAATTAATTATTACAAACTACATGTTACATCTTTTTTAATGTTTTTCTATTAATGTATAAAGGATAGCTATTAGGTTATAGACTTATAGTCAGATCGTAGAGGACTTCAATATATTATCAAATCTCGCTTTGCTGCCAAAGTTTTGCATATTAAATATAAATTTTCTATATTTTGATCATTCGGATTTGTGTATCAAGTCTATGTTATTCGATTTTTAACTATAAGATTATTAAGTTAATATTATTTAACTGTTTGATCTAAAAAGGAAAACATCATTTATACATAAATAAAAGTAAATCTCTTCGATGTCTCTTTGCTGGTTTAGGAAAAATTATATTCTATACCTACCAATTTTTTTCAATTTTCTTCGGTTCAACAAAACCAGACACCTTCTTCTGTTTTTCAATTCTCGGTTATACAGAACTGTAATATCATAACAACAATGGCTGCCAAGGTTTTATGTTGAAATTTTTCATGAGAAATTAAGTATTATAATTGTTACTATATACTAACAGAAGAAGGTGTCAGGTTTTGTTTGTTTGTCAACTCGTTCGGATGAATAAATTATCATCATAGTTTTGGGTGTCAACTTTGTATGGCAGAGTATTGTTTATCAACTTGTTACGCTAGAGTATTGCTTTTCATCTTTTAGTTTCCTCCCAACGTCAATATTGTTTATCAATCCCCATGTTCTTATGATCGAGTAAATCAATCGCAATTTATGTTCTCTTTTTATGCTCAACTATAGTTTATATGTTTGTTAGCGTATATCATATTTCACATTTCGTATACATGCATAAAATGTTATACACTTACACCTGCCTCCCATAAATATTACATTTCCTAGCAATTGGATTTGGACAGACATATTTTTCAATTGATTCATATGGTGACACGTAAGCAAAATTAATAGCCTAATTAACTGACACATAAGCAAAGACGTTTTTTAATTAGTACAAAATACAGGTTACAACTTTTCAAATGTTTCTCAATTAATATATATGAGATATGCTTGTTTTAGCTGCTCGACACGTATCATCCATTATTTCATAGTGAAGAAACGAATGTAACCACGATCATTCAATTTCATACCTTTTTAAAAGTAAAAAACTGAACTATATTGTATATTTCATGGTTTGGCATTTCACAAGCATTATTACTGTAAGATTTCAAGATTGCAACAATTTGTTCGTATCAACTTTCAAAAAAGACGAAAAAATAAAACAGTTTGTTCATAACTTTACGATTTAAAAAAATCATATCCGAGACAATAAAACAGTACCATGAGTCTACAGTTAACTGGTGTATTAGTTGAGTACTTACAAGAACTTTATAATCAATAATTTAAACACTGACGACGGAAAACCATGCATGGTATGAAAATCACTACACTTGATTAAATGATTTTATTTCTCATGGTAAAGACACTAAACGACGTCGTCTGTCGGTCGAGAGGAAATGTGGGTACAGGCGTGTGTAGAGAACAGTGCGCTCTCCACGACCCTACGGTCTCCAGTCAACCCTGCACTGTCGTTGGTGCACGCGCTTCTCTCTTCTCCCACACGTTTTTCCCAGCTCATTCGTTTCTGTCTATATGTTTCTGTGTTAAACACACAATACTCGGAATACAACTTATAAATATTCTTTTTCAGTATAAAACTGATTTGATTCCCACATTCCTAACAATTACTGCTACTCTCGGATAAGTTTCGATGTGGAGCTTCTTTTATTTTCAATAGTAATGTGAAGCTTTTATCCAATCTATTTGTTTTTCCTTTGGATTGTACTTTTATTCTTTGTTATCTTTCTCTATCTAGATACTATATGTTAAGATAGAAGGAAACAACACGATGCATGCATTTATCATACGAGCAATGACATGAACAATGATTAAGTCGATCCCCCCCCCCCCTCCCCCAATTACCATTGACATGTAATTAATCATACTTAATTCATTAACAATATCAGATCAGCGTACCGTTTGAATCTAAGAGAACAAGCTTTGGACGTCCAAGGACCCCGGCAAACGACCTATTAGATGACTATAGATTTTGAGATGGATTTGCCAAGAATCTTGAAGTCCTGGAAAGTTGTTTGTGTTAGTGCAAAGATGACACCACAATTGAGTAATGCAGAAGATAAATCAAAGAGACAATAAGATACAAGCAACCAACTATGCTTTATTATAAATCGCCTAAACAATCTATTATAAGATTTGCTTATCAGCTTTTACACGTCAGTGTTAACACCCTAACACACGTTACTGACAGATTCCTAATCTACCCAAACATGTCTCTTTTCCGTCAGTACTTCAGCATCTGCTTCAGCACGACCTAAGAACACCCCTAAGGGATTTTCACCATTCCTCTATAATAATAACCAGTGTCTTATGGAATACAGACGACTCCATAGCTCTTTTATAGTGATCTCCACGTTCCTGAAACCCTAGTCTCCAAGGCAACATGAATATGGACAACTTCTATATCTTTTTTTTTTGAAAGAATTTTAAATTTATTCAAATAAAAAAAAACCTTTGTACAGAGTTTTATCTGCTACCATATTTAAATACAATGAAATGCAAATCAAAAGAAAATATGCTTCTATATCTCTCAAGCTATACTAGCCTCTGTTAAACCAATCCTCCTTCTATATCAATAAGTACACTTTCCTTTTCTTGAAATGTACTTATTCCTCAAGGCATAAACTTGCTCCCCAAGTTTATCTCTTGCCTTTTCTCCATAGTATAAACTTGCTCCTCAAGTTTATTCCACGCCAGCTCAGCATCTCGCGTCCACATGGTCTCTACCACTCCGCATGCCTCCTGGTTCACTCTCTGACACACACTGCCTCAGCAACTACTTCAACGACTACGTCAAGACATAAACCCTCAGTTTATCCTTCTCCATCTCAGCATATCTTGCATCCACATGGTAACCCACCACTCCGCATGCTTTATGTAGTAACGACTAATGCATCCAGTATCAGTGACTTCGTCGCCTAGTTAGTCACGAAAGACTATTGACATCTACAAGCTCCACTTGCATCTTCAGTTTGCAGTTAAAGCTTTATGTTGTCCGGTTATATTCAGTTGACAAAAGCATGAAAATGTTGTATACTACTTACAATTGAACACTAGTAACAAACAAGCATCAGAAAATTAAACAAACAAAACGACTAGCTGGTGCCTATACGATCGTTATTTAACTATTTTAGTTAGAACTTAGAATCAAAGAAGCATCAGAAAGAAGAATTGGCCCAGGATGTAATGGAAGGGACTAATCATAGTCCATGAAAGAAGTATTGGCCCAATTAATAGAAGCGGTCTACTACAGTTTATGATAATCCAACGTATGTCACCGGGTCAGAAATTTTTTTTTTTTCAATTGGGCTTCTCTCTTGTATCGTAAGCGTTGATATTAGGAAAAAGATTATATATGAAAACGTCTAAAAGATAGAAAATGACCCCTTTGCGGAGTCTTGTAGACAAGGATCATCAATTTGGCATTTGCGGACTACGTATGATAAAGATTTAAAAGTCTTTTTAATTAACATTATTTTCATATCAATGATGATCCTTTTGTCTTGCAAAGATGAGTCATCGTTTATCTTTAATTATATAAAAATTAAGTAAGTCGGTACGCTAGTTAAAATAAATTTCTTGCACGTTGTCCGGCCATTTATCACGTTGTGAATCTATGATCTTATCTAACTAACTTTCTCACTTCTTGACTTATACAACATCAAAAAGAACGATTCAACTTTATGAGAACTACATTCTCTGAGACCAAAACTATTAACCGTAACTATTATAGTTAAACAAAAACATAATAACATAATCAATGCTTGACTTTCCGGTAAATAAAAAGATCCATGTGGTTCTAAAATGACACTTGACATATAATATATAAAACTTGGGAAGAACATTGAAATGTTATAGTTACAAAAAAAACATTGAAATGTTATACTTTCCCTCTAAATAATTGAGCAAGTAGTGTATATAATATTGTGATGAATGTACCTCTTTTAAAATCTTCAAAATAGTTAATAAGGACTTGGGCTTGTACTTTATAAATAGTTTAGTTTTACCATAATTTATAAAACTATATAGCGTGAGACGCTACTGCATTCTTACAAAACACTAAACATCCAACCATATTCCAATTGACTTGCTTCTAATACGAATGAAGTTACTCAAGCTTCAATAGTCACAGACTTACCTAAGAATGGTAGTATTATTAATGTATTAGTAACCAATGGCAGGCGCACATATATAAGTAACTTTTGAAAATATTTTGCTTATTTGGTAAAACAAGATTATATGAAATGAGGTTTACATAATAGAGATCTTAAGAGCTAAGACTTAGGAACGAAGAGTTCCTCGTTCTACTTTCCGGGGTTGAAATTATCAATATATGAGGTTGTAGGGTGCAAGCAACAAATAAAATAATTGAGAACGGAATATTCCATTGGCTGGTGTAACCTACAATTAATAATAAAACCATCATCGACTTCAAAATTGTATTTTTTTTTATATTTTATGTTGATACAAAATGTGTGTACTTTATAATTTCCAAAGTGCGTGTAACACATATGACATATGGGTCATTGGGGTTAGGCTGGTAGTGGTACCTACAGAGAACGGTTAGAAGAGTCTGTAATAAACTACTCTGTGAAAGGTTCAAATTAGGTTTTCCAAAACTAAGAAACACCCTGTAAATATTAAAGCTGGAGAAGTTTGGTTATGAAAACAAACCATGTGTTAAGGTTTGATATATAAAATATAGCATCTTGATGTAAAAATGAAACAAGTAAACTATCAGAAGAAGTAATTTATCTAAGTTTTAATTCGATATAAGCTACAGTTTAAACAATAGGTGACTTTACACAAAGTACGCAAGAAAAAAAGGCTAACCCCGTTGATTCTAATTATGAATTACCAATTCTCTCTAATCTTAACATATAGTATTATATTTAATAAAACGAAATTTCCTGAAACCATGTGATGTGTGACATTTTTTCTTCTCTTTTCCAGATTAAACTATATTATAGTATTATAAAAATAATGACACGTCAGAGCCAATACGGAGAACACATCTATCCCTCTCGAAGACAAAACTTTACTTCTCTATAAATACTTTCACCGCAACAGTTGCACAAATCTCATTGAAACATAACAAAAATCTAAGACAATGTCTACTCCAATCAAATTCACAACCCTAGCTCTCGTGACCCTCTCGGTGTTACTAGCTTCCTCCTCTCTCGGCGTCGTCACGGCGAAGGCGGATCATCGTAACTCTGAGGAAGTGAAGATGTTCGAGCGGTGGCTAGTGGAGAATCACAAGAACTACAATGGTCTAGGAGAGAAGGATAAACGGTTCGAAATCTTCATGGACAACGTGAAGTTCGTGCAAGAGCACAACTCTGTCCCGAACCAGAGCTACGAACTCGGGTTGACCCGGTTCGCCGATCTGACCAACGAAGAGTTTCGAGCCATTTACTTGAGGAGTAAGATGGAGAGGACCAGAGACTCGGTGAAGTCAGAGAGGTATCTACATAACGTTGGAGATAAGTTGCCTGATGAAGTTGACTGGAGAGCCAAAGGCGCCGTTGTTCCGGTCAAAGATCAAGGATCATGTGGTATGACTTCATGATCTCTCCCTTTCTTGTTTCTTGAATTGCGTTTGCGTTTGCGTTTGCGTTTGCGATTGCCTTTTAGTCGCTGTTAATAATGACCGTAATGATTTTTTTGGGCATAAATAGGAAGTTGTTGGGCGTTTTCGGCGATTGGAGCGGTTGAAGGGATAAACCAGATCAAGACAGGGGAGTTAGTGTCTCTGTCGGAGCAAGAACTTGTTGATTGTGACACAAGTTACAATAATGGATGTGGTGGTGGTCTCATGGACTATGCTTTTCAGTTCATTATTAGCAACGGTGGCATTGATACAGAGGAAGATTATCCTTATACCGCCACTGATGATAACATATGCAATACCGATAAGGTTCGATCATAGTGCTAGCATTTTGGAGTTTATGATCATTAAATTTTGGTAATACTTATGTTCTGTTTTGTTGTCTTCTTGCAGAAGAACACTCGTGTTGTTACCATCGATGGTTATGAGGATGTTCCTGAAAACGAGAATTCATTGAAGAAAGCTCTTGCTAATCAACCTATTAGTGTTGCCATTGAAGCTGGTGGCCGAGCTTTCCAGCTTTACAAATCAGTAATATTCTAATTAAAATAATTTGTTTACAATTCATTGAAGTGAATCTGGTCGACTGGCTACCATACTATCTGATCCGAGTTTGAAATGCTTTCCGACTAATGTTATTGTGTGTTTCCCTCAGGGAGTATTTACAGGAACATGTGGAACAGCTTTGGACCATGGTGTGGTAGCCGTGGGATACGGAACCTCAGAAGGTCAAGACTACTGGATTATTCGTAACTCATGGGGGTCAAACTGGGGCGAAAGCGGATACATTAAGCTCGAACGTAACATTAAAGATTCGTCAGGGAAATGTGGTGTGGCAATGATGGCTTCATACCCTACCAAATCATCAGGCTCAAACCCACCAAAACCACCACCACCTGCACCAGTTGTTTGTGACAAGTCTTACAATTGTCCAGCCAAGTCTACTTGTTGTTGTCTCTATGAGTACAAAGGCAAATGCTACAGCTGGGGATGTTGTCCGCTTGAGTCAGCCACTTGCTGCGAGGATGGATCTAGCTGCTGCCCTCAGGCGTACCCTGTCTGTGACTTGAAGGCTGGTACTTGTAGAATGGTTAGTTTCTTGTTCACTCTCATGGGTTAAAGACTTTTTCTTCTGTTTTGTTTTGTTGCTTTGATTGATTTCTTTATGAAATTTGGTGTTGACAGAAGGCAGACAGTCCCTTAAGCGTAAAAGCTTTGACCCGAGGCCCAGCGACTGCAACCACGAAGGCTACTAATGTGCTTGTGAGCAGCGCTTGAGGAGAGACAAAACTAATAAAGGAATCAACGTATTGTTTTCAGCTTTTCATCCAAAGTGTTCAAGATTCAGTCTTTTGTCTTTAGACACTTCAAGATTGGATCATGCTCGTTAGCTTTTAATACTTTATCTTGGGTTTGATTTGAATTTTATGTAAATATTGAAGAAGTAAGCTGATATATGCTCCACAGCATTATTCTCGTATCCTTTGAATAATAAAAATTTGCCCCAATTGAAGTTAACTGAATACTATTCAGTTAGAGATCTTTGTGGGTTATATTTTCGTTTTATACAGTTCTAAACTTAATTAGCGTGTTAAATCTACAAAAGGATAGTGGTGATTAGTCCGATAACAAATAAAAAGCTAATCTGATTTTATCAAGAGAAATTACTTAGATTGGCTCTAATCATTCTACTAATTACTACTTCAAGTTGTTCGTAAGTGGTGAAGATTACTGGATCATTCGTAAACTCATGGGGATCAAATTTGGGGAGAAAGCGGATACGGTAAGCACCAACGTAACATCAATGATTCTTTTGGGAAATGTGGTGTAGCTATGATGGCTTCTTACCCAACCAAGTCGGTCTCATCATTTGAATTGTTGGCTGAGGTTTGATCTGGTTTTGCTGTAAATTGTGTGTTTAAGAACTGATTAGATATTTATACTACATAATCCAGTTGTGAGGACTTTCAGATGCTTTGAGGTGGGATCCGGAACATGAACCTCCTTTATTCAGAACACACCTGAAGTTTCGTTAGTGTCTCAGCCAGGTTGTTAGCCAGCTAGAACCTTGGTAAACATGTACGCATGATTTGGAAGAGTATACTTCTTTTGTGACATTAACACGTCCTTCTTCCATGTAATGCGTCTTCACGGTCTTTTCATGGTGCACATTGTTCTTGAACAAGATATAGTACTATGAAAATAGCAAAATACCATTACATGCTTGATTGCTTGGACAGTAATCTAATTCTCCCAACAGAACCTTATTAACCAAGTTTTTTTGGGTGAGTATAATATTTGGGATTGGTAACCCAATACAAAATCCGTTCCAATAAGATATTCAAAATTTATGTATTGGGATCTAAATAATTATATTTCAAAATCAGGGTATCTAAATCAAAGGTATATACTTTCATATACACATATATACATATATAATAAATATTTTTTAAAAAAAATCATAAAACTTGTAAAAATAGAGTAGTATCTTGAATATCTATGCTTTTAAAGATTTATAAAATTACGGCATTTATTATATTTTTAATTAATACTTATATATTTTAAAAATAAGTTATTACTCTTAAGTAATTTAATAATATATTTCAGTATTTTATCATACTGCATCCGACAAGAAGTAATCACTAATTCATGCTTTGTTCATTCTCTTCTTTTACTAATAAGAAGAACACCATTGGTTAAGTAGGCTTTTTTTGAAACACTGTGAAACAAAACAATATAAAACTGAATTTCTCGGGAGTATCAATATTATTCACATGTGATGTGACCTTTCTTTCTGTTTCTCCATAATAGAATATACAAACAAATATAATTAAAAATGATGGCACCTACTATGAAAAGCATATCTATGATCCCTCTCGCTCTCCACTATCTATCGTCGACGACAAAAACTTCCCACGCTATAAACCCTTCGCGCAATAGTTGCAGAGATCTCAAGAAGCAAAAAGAGAAAACAATGGTTAAAACTATATCTCTCGTGATCCTCTCCGTGTTACTACTCTCCTCGTCTCTCGGCAGCGCTACAGCGACGGAGACGAAGCAGGGCCAGGAGGAAGTGCAGCGTATGTACGAGCAGTGGCTTATGGAGAATCGGAAGAACTATAACGCTCTTGGAGAGAAAGAGAGACGGTTCAATATCTTCAAAGACAACTTAAAGTTGATAGAAGCACACAACTCTGTCCCGGACCGGACTTACGAACTCGGTTTGACCCGGTTTGCGGATCTGACGGATGATGAGTTTCGAGCTATTCACTTGAGGGGAAAGATGGAAGTGACAAGTGATCCAGTGATAGGAGACAGGTATTTGTACAAAGAAGGAGATGTTTTGCCTGACAAAGTAGATTGGAGAGATGAAGGTGCAGTTGCTCCAGTCAAAGATCAAGGCGACTGTGGTATGAGTGATGTTCAATATATCTTAGCAGTGTTCTCTGTTTTAAGCGATTAGGGGTTCACCTAAACGGCAGATCAGTCGCAAACGAACAAATTTTCTATAATGCCTTTTTAAAAATACATTGGTTTAAAACCGGTCTAGTCGGCCCGCCTATGCACTAATCCCCTATAGAACACATAATTACCGTCTAGCGATTTTTGTAAATTGTTTTAGCATTATATTTGATTTTGTTCGGTTGTGATTGCGTTGTGGTTGATAAAATAGGAGGTTGTTGGGCGTTCTCGGCGACTGGAGCGGTGGAGGGTTTAAACAAGATCAAGACAGGAGAATTAGTATCTTTGTCGGAACAAGAACTCATGGATTGCGACAGAGAGGGGGATTCCGGAAACTTTGGATGTTTAGGAGGTAGCGCAGCCAACGCTTTCGAATTCATCATCGAAAACGGTGGTATTGTAACGGATAAAGTTTACCCTTATACTGAAAATGATACTGCCGCATGCAAGGCCATTGAGGTTTGTATAATTAACGACCATTTCTGTTTGTTGAAGTGCTGGTTATGGTTTCAGTTTTGTAACTCATATCTTGTTTTCATCATGCAGATGGTTACAACTCGGTATGTTACAATTGATAGTCACGAGGATGCTCCTCATAAGGATGAAATGTCTTTGAAGAAAGCTGTTGCTCATCAACCTATTAGTGTTATGATTGAAGCCGAAAACATGAAACTCTACAAATCTGTAACTCTTCCAGTTCACACTTTTCACCAAAAAGCTTGATATATCTTAAAACCCGAATACTAATAAGTTGTGTTTTTCTTCATCTTCATCTAGGGTGTGTTTACAGGACCATGTGATCATTGGTATGGAAACCACAATGTGGTAGTCGTGGGGTATGGAACGACAGAAAGAGGTGAAGACTACTGGATTATTCGTAACTCATGGGGAGCTAACTGGGGAGAAAGTGGATACCTTAAGCTCCAACGTAACTTCCATAATTCAACAGGGAACTGTGGAGTCGCAATACGGCCTGTGTACCCACTCAGGTCCACCAACTCAGCATTTGGTTTGTTGTCTCCAAGTATCTTTAAATTGGGGGTTTTATTTGTTTTAATTGGTTGGGCCTTGTTGTGAGATAGACTTTGCCAAGCTCTATCCAAAAGCCGGGTGTTTGTGTTTGTTATCTTAATTTAGTTCAATCTTCTCATCAAGGGATTTTGAGATTTATTTAAGGCTTTCGTGTTCCTCCATTGTTCAGAACTGATTAAAAAGAGAGAGAGACGTTTTCCTTCCTTGTTTTATTTGATTATAAGTTCATCAAAATAAGAAAATATATAAAGCGCATGAAACACATAAAACATATAGCAAGGACTGGCATTGAGTTAAGTAAAGCTCGTGAAGCACCGACTTATATTTTTATGCTTTACATAACCGTATAAAGCTGAAGAGGTTGATTAAGCTAAAAGCATGATTAATACAGGCTTTTTAAATTAGAATATTTAGCATAATAGAAAAAACGTTTCTTAATTTTAACTAAGAAAAATTAAAAAATGTCTTTTACTCTACCCTAACAAACTCGCATTAATCATGCTCAAAACCTATCCACTCGTTATGCTGTGCCAAGTGACATCAGAAACCCAAACAACGGTCCACTAATGATAGTACCAAGCTTGTCACTCCAGCTAAGCTAGTAGCAATTTTAGGAGGTTCAATGGGAAATCTATAGTTTTCATCACAAAAAAAAATGATCCATCGATGCATCAATAGAACTTAACAATTAAATATATAAAGTCGAGAAATATACGTAAGATCCAAAAGGTCTCCAGATCTAACGGTTGTGATTAATTGTTGACCGGAACTCCCACGTGACATTGGATCTCCAATGCAAAACTGATTTGTTTGTTTTTTTCCCCAATCCATCATCTCTCCCATCGAGCCCTAGCCTCCTCCTCCGTCACCTCGCGCGCGTCAAAATTTGTCAACTTCATCCACGGAGCTTTTTCTTTTTGGATTCGGTTCTCGATCTATGAGGTTCTTCCTACCTCCTATTGCTTTTGGATGTTTTGAATAATTCCGTCATTTTTTTTTGAGATATGATTCTCTTTTGGTGATCTGATTTAATTTTTGTTGCCAAAGCTCAAATGGGTGCATATTGGGCAAATGATTATAATTAGTTACGTGAAAAATCAGATTCAATTCTCTACATCTGATGTTAAAAGTCTCAATTTTTCTGCCTTTGTTGATTAGATTTATGAAATTATCTCACTCATATGTAATTTTTGTATGTGATGTATGCAGAAAGAGGATTTGCAATAGCGTTAATTTACATTTTGGATTCTAGGATCAAGCTTTAGTGTGTTCCTTTTGAGACCTTCTTTGGAGAAGATTGAAAACAATGTCATCTGAATCACAGAATCTCCCTGCTACGGTCACACCAGATGCTCACCCTCCTCCTCCTCCTCCCGCTGTAGAAGCTGGAAACGATGATTCACCTAAAGGAGTAGCGTCAAAGCTATCTGCCTCTGGGATCTCAACATGGGCCAAAAGCTTGAAGGTTCCCCAGCCCTTTGCTTCCACCTCTGATGTTGATAACTCTGAAAAGTCCGCCTTTGCGAAATTTACAAGCGGGTTGGGGCTTCGTTTGTCTCCGAAATCTCCTCAACCAGATGAGACCACGGACGGAGCTTCATCTTCTGCACAGCCCGGTTTGTTTGGGGCGATTACTAAAGGTTTGGTTGATACGTCAAAGAACGCTGTCAAGGCAGTTCAGGTCAAGGCTCGTCATGCTGTGTCCCAGAACAAAAGAAGATACCAGGTGCAGTTAAGCTTATGCTATTTAAGCTACTACATGTTAGCTGTCTTCCTTATCTGAAATTAAATGTTTCTTGTGGTGTAGGAAGGAGGGTTTGATTTGGATCTGACTTACATAACAGAGAACATTATTGCAATGGGGTTTCCTGCTGGTGATATGAGTTCTGGCTTTTTTGGATATGTCGAGGTAAGAGGAGTCAATTTGTATGCTTGTAATCATTTCCCCTGGATTTGCTCTATTTTATTCGAGATGAAGTTAATCTGGCCTATGTTTGTTCAAAACATCATTGCAGGGTTTCTACCGCAACCAGATGGAAGAAGTTATTAACTTTCTTGAAACTCAACACAAGGTAGTATCACTATTTTGCTTTCAAAATTTAGCATTTCGATACTCGATGTGTCAAAGATAGCTAATGTATCTCTAAGAATTTGTAAGTGTGTTAGTTACGGTGCTTTGTTATAATTTCTTTCTTCTTGTAGGGAAAGTACAAGGTTTATAATCTTTGTTCAGAGAGGTTATATGATGTATCACTATTTGAAGGGAAGGTATGTTACTTATATCCTATTTTGTCCTTCCTCTTTTCCTTGCTTTTGACCAGCATATAATTTCCTTGAGTAAATAGAGTCTTAGTTCAAACTTAGGAAAATAGCTACATAGATCACCCACTGCACTATTTCAAGTTACTTTAACTCCGAGGTACTTATGGAGCAGTTAGATTAAAATGGTTCTGTACAAGATTGTGACAATTTGCTTATTTCTTACCTGGACTGTCATACATTATCATGTAAAAAAACCTGCTGCAATGAAGTGGCTCAATTTTCTGTTCCGAATGAATGATTTATTGCTATCTATATTCAGATTATGCAGGCACAATAGTAACCTAGTTGGCCCGCTTCTTTTGCTAGTTTAATGTCCCTAAACATCTTTGTACACTAATAATTTTGCCTCCAGGTGGCCAGTTTCCCATTTGATGATCACAATTGTCCACCAATCCATTTGATTACCTCATTTTGCCAAAGTGCATATTCGTGGTTGAAGGAGGACATAGAGAATGTTGTGGTTGTTCACTGTAAGGCGGGAATGGCCAGGACAGGGCTTATGATATGTAGTCTTCTTCTGTATCTGAAGGTTAAACATTTATCAAAACATTGTGAAAAACATAGTCAAACACAGGGAACTAATCATGTTTCCTTGCTTGTATAGTTTTTCCCGACTGCGGAAGAGTGCATGGACTTCTACAATCAGAAACGATGTGTGGATGGAAAAGGGCTTGTGCTACCTAGCCAAATTGTAAGTTAAAATATGCAATTTATATAATTAAAACTTTCTTTGCTCTTCTGCTGACTAGTGAGTCTACTGTATTATTATTGTGTAGAGATATGTGAAATACTTTGAACGAATATTAACCTACTTTAACGGGGAAAATCAACCAGGCCGCAAGTAAGCTGCTTATTCATATACCTCAATGATGCATACAATGATACAATTGTGTATTGACATCGTACAATTCCTTTTATTTAGGTGTATGCTTAGGGGATTCCGGCTCCACAGGTGTCCCTATTGGATCAGGCCATCCATCACCATTTCAGATCACAATGGTGTGTTGGTCGATCATTGTTCATTGAAAAGTATCATGCTGAGCTAATGTCTGCTTCTAACTTATATGCAGGTGTTCTCTTTACCACGAAAAAGCATCTTCGAACCAAGGATTTATCGGTAAGCCACTGTTATTACTTCATTGCGAGATCCGTTTTTTTGTTGAAGAAGCCTTTGTGAATTTGCACTGTATAATCATTTAGGAATTTTCACGCTTTTGCAGCCAGAAGACTTTTGGTTCAGTGCGCCAAAGAAAGGGGTTATGGTCTTTGCCTTACCCGGAGAGCCTGGTCTAACAGAATTGGCTGGGGACTTCAAAATCCATTTCCACGACCGCCAAGGAGACTTTTACTGGTTAGGAAGCTCGCACCTTGTTATCCAAGTCCAAATAATATTCCTTTCAATGTCACTCACGAATCTTTTCTTTTTTTTCTTCTTCTCAGCTGGTTAAACACGACAATGATGGAAAACAGAGTGATCCTAAAAACCAGTGAGCTTGACGGGTTTGACAAGGTCATTTACTGAATGTTTTACTTTGTGTTTTAACTCTAGGTTGAGCTACTGCTCCATCAGTTCTTGGATTTGAAATGATATATATTCATTTGTGTTTGATCTTTGTTCCAATACAGAGGAAGCTACCTTCGCCTGGGTTTATGGTCGAAGTTGTTCTTGCTGATATTGACCAAACAATCCCTGCTAAACCTAGCTCTGAACCAGCTTCCAAGGCACCCGAAGAAACTTCAGCAGCTAATTCTTCCCCTGTAGAGGGTGTTACACCGGTTCCAGCACCTAAGAAAGAAACAGAGAACCCTGATAAGGACGATGTCTTCTCTGACAACGAAGCAGACTCAACTGGTCCAAACAAAACCACATCATCTGTTTCTTCTCAAACCCCAGAAGCCAAACAGAGCTCAGATGAAACCTCTGGTCTGGCTCGTGCGACTGAGAAAGTGTCTATTTCTGGAAACAAGGGGTCATCATCATCACAGCCGGTGCAAGGAACGGTTAGCAAGGCTGAAGCGACAGAGAAACCCACAGGGTCAGGGGTCAACGTGTCAAGCTCAGAGAGTAGTGAGTTCAAGGTTATGGCAGCTGATGCATCTGTGTTCTCTTTTGGAGATGAAGACGAGTTTGATAGCGATTGAAGAATGATGATTTAAAAGAAGGAAGATGTGTACATAAAGAAAAAAACAAGGGAGTGTTTAAATCAATGAGATGAATCCATTCATTGTGGTGTGGTTTCTTGTTGTTGATGTTGGGTTTTACTGTTGTGTTTTTTTTTCCTTCTTTTCTTGAATGTTACTACACCAAATTATACGTTGGTTGCTTACGTCTTTAATTTGTATTCCGACTTTTTATTATTTGGAATCATAAAACAATTCATGGTCTATCTATAGTTTCACAGTCTTTGGCTTCGATAAAGTAGATGTTTCTTGCTGTGTATTGCAAGATAGATCTGGAGGCGACATTGATGAAATATAAAATGGGAATACAAGTGGCCAATATGATTCATTCTATAAAAGAGAGTACAAAACTCATTTTTGTATATGTTAAAATACCTAACACAGACAAAGAAACCAAGGTTGAAAAAAAAAAACAAGTTATTCAATTGTAATTGGAAACAAGAGAAGTCTTCCGTTTTATGAGTGAAAATAATTTGATTATGCATGTTTTCCATCTTTATGGGAGTATCAGGTTATCCCTTATATATTAAAAGAGAAACATTGTAATAAATGCATTCACACTATAATAGACACGTAGCAGCTTCACAATGATTTGATAATAAATATACTAACGTGTTCACACCATATTCATAAATGTGTTCACACTACATATTTTGCGTTTTTTAATATAAAACTCACATAATAGTTCCAATAAAACTCTAGATTTTTCGGTTCAAATAAAAATAGATAACGAATCAAAAGCCAAACTATATATATATTATTTTTATTGTTTACGGATAAAGTTGAGCAAAATATTCATAAATTTTGATTTGATTCGTTATCCGTTTTGATTTGAACCAAAAAATCTGGATATCCACAATTCTACGAAACAAATCAAATACTAAAATACAATATCCAAAAAAGAAGCAAATCACAAATACCAATATTTTTAGGAACATATATTTAACTCGATCTGTTATATGCATATATATACATCTATGTAAAGAATTATATATATATATATACATTATATATATATTATACTTTATATCAGTTTTACAATATTTTTTATGAATTAAATTTATTATATTAAGTACTAGAATTTAAAATTTTAAATAATGTTTTATTTTTGTAATAAATTGTTATTATTAAATTTTCAATTATTTTTAAAATTTTATTTTATTTACGGATCAAATCGGATATTCTTTAAAATTCTACAACATTTCGGATATCCGAGTCACCGAATATCTCGGTGGCTAAAGATCGAATCGATATGAATGCTTCTAAATACCCAGATATTCGATCTGTGTCCACCCCTACTTAAAGATACAATTTTATTTTATTTATATGAAAAAGTTGACTAATGTCAAGGCCTTTTTTATTTTTAATTAATTTTAATTTTATCTTTCATGTACTGCCTCCGTTTTTTAATATAAGCCGTTTTATGCCTATGCACATAGATTAAGAAAATCATTAATTTCTTATATTTTCGAAACAAAAATATCATTAATTTTTTACCTAACCACAATTTAACCAATAGAAAAATAGAAGATATATTATCATTGGTCAGACAACATTTATTATTAATAAATGTTACATAGAAAACCAAAAACGACATATAATTTGAAACAAAAAAGTTTTTCTAAAACGACTTATATTAAAAAACTACGGAGGGAGTATTATTTTTGACAAAAATGTTATTTATTATTAATTAACTATATCTTTATATATATTTGTCAACTATTTTTATATACTTTTTACATACACATACATGTGCACCTTGATGTGATCACATTGTAACTAAGTATTCACCGCAACTGAAGTATCTAATTTTTTTGAAAGTTGAATTTTTTTTAAAGCTTCTTTCACTACCGACTAAATTGTAGTGAAATGATTTGTCTTAATAATTCTTTTAAACTATTTATCTGTTTAGAAACTATAATATAAAACTATTGGTTCGACATGACAACTGTTTAAAATTTATAAGATGAAAATAAACAAATAATATTAATTTTTGGTTTTACCAGAAAAACCAAAAAATCAAACATTTTAACCGAATAAACTAAAATAAATATTAATTTAAAATAATAATTATATTTTAGAACATTAAACATAAAAAAAAAACTTAAAACCGAACCAATATCCAGATTAAACAGATTTAATGTCTTTTTATTAAAAATAACAAAATTAATAATCACATCCCGCGCAAGGCGCGGGTTATTACCTAGTTAACTTATTATGAAGCGAGTCAGTGGTCGGCATGCTACCTTTACGTGGTAGCACATTTTGTTGAATGCAAAACAATATTAATATAAAAATATTTTAAAACTCAGATGATCCAAAAGATGATGTATTTTTTTTACTTGGCAATTATCTAATTTTATTTTACATTTTGTTTTCATCATGATCATATTTTTCAATTTTCTCAAATCGTTTAGTTATTAAAACGCAAAAAGAAGAGAATACTATAAATTCACAATTCATTCAGTTCAAGAATAGTAAAAATTACATTTTTCCTTTCTCCATGATATTATTGTTACAGAAAAAAACCGTGTTACAACTTTATTAACTAGTTATAATTATAATATTATCGTTATCACTTACCATATTGTATAGTAGTAGTAGTAGTAGTAAAGTTTAGAGCAAAGAAACGTCCATCTCTTGCAGACCACTTGCACAACTCAGGGAGCTCCAGTTTGCTACGGCCACCGTTGCTACCTCTGTTACCGGTGAACCTTGCGGCTGGGCAGTCAGGTGCAAAAGTCCGGTGGTTTGGAATTCCCTGTCACCACCCATCACAGGCATGTGTATTCCGATGATCCGATCTTGACTCGGCTTACGTATTAGATCTATACGTTTGTCCCAAAACACCATCAACGTTGTCGCTAAGGTCTTGGAACTTGAAGCCTAAGTCGAGATGAGCGAGACAGTCGTCTTCCGTTACGTTGTAACCATGAATTCTCGAATCTTCCATCGTTATTTGCACCACTCAACTCAAGCATGCCCTCTACTTCAAGCTGAATACAAATTTTTATATGTAGCCCAAAAAGCCTACCCCTTTGTTCAAGATCGAAAAAGTGATTTCTTTTGCCATCTCAGATATTTGAATTTGACTGTAATTTATGCGGTTATTATAATTGGATTTGCTGAAGACTGTGTAGAAGCTAGTTGGTGTATGTTGAAATCACAGATATGTCATGGCTACTCCTAATACATGTGATTAATATTTGTATCAGTACAGTGATAGCAGCAGTTATGTTGTTACTTCTGTTCGTTGCTTCTCTGCACCCTGATGAATGTTGTGTTACTATTTATGTTTCCCCGTTTAGTTCCCACTTTTATTTGGACTTCTCACCAGTCATAATGCAATCAATGTTCTTATTTTCCAGTTATGTATGATATATCTATTACTTTACTGCAAAATATGAGGAAGACCAAAAACATTTTGACCAAAAACGAATTATTTGTGTTGTTTTTTTAAGTGACAAGCATGGAAATGTTTCTTTTGGTTGCTCGTATGCTACCTTTGCTTCAAATTACTGATGTAACTGATAAGCAAAGATTGCTCGAGTACAAGTCTCTGAAGACAAAAGACTTGTCTTGTAGTCATAGAGTAACTTGCACTATCTTCTTGTAAATAAACCGTTTGGGGAAAATACACCAAGAAACTTGTTTTTGGAAAATAATAAGACACGAGACTAGTGGGATACTTGACTCCGAGGACAAGGAGGTTGACGACAAGTACGCGAGAATTTTAAAAAGTCTTGCAGTTTTCTATATGTGGTTGTGAGCCAATGAATATCTTCAGCGTTGCATAGCAACAACAATAAGATAAATACATTATGCATTTGCTTCGTGTCATATATTATTCACTATCCTGCACGAAGAGCTTTTAACAAAAAAGAGAGAGAGAGAAGAATGAGATTGTTTCTTTTATTTTCTTTCAGTGCTCTCATGTTACTTGAAGCATATGGTTTTACCGATGAACCTGATAGGAAAGCATTGCTCGACTTCAAATCTCATGTTTCTGAAGAGAATCAAGATGTATTGTCCTCGTGGAATAACTCATCCCCTCTCTGTAACTGGAAAGGGGTTACATGCGGCCTCAAACACAAGAGAGTTACCCGTTTGGACCTTGGAGGATGTCACTTAAGGGGAACGATATCACCATCTATTGGTAATCTTTCCTTTCTCATATCACTTAATCTCTCTGATAACTCTATTGGTGGAACCATCCCTTACGAGGTGGGAAACTTGTTTAGACTTAAGTATTTGAATATAAGCTTTAATTTTCTCGAAGGAGAAATTCCAGATAATCTATTTAACTGCTCTAGATTGTTGGACCTTGATTTATGTCATAATCATCTTGGAGGAGGTGTTCCTTCAGAACTAGAATCATTGGAGAAGCTTGAAACTTTAGATTTTGGTGCAAACAACCTCAGAGGGAAGTTACCTGCATCTCTAGGAAACTTGACATCACTCGCGCGAGTTAGTTTTTCAGAGAACAATTTAGAAGGAAGAATTACTGATGATCTAGCTAGATTGACTCAATTGGTGCATCTTGGATTAGGAGAGAACAAATTCTCAGGCGGTTTTCCTCCTTCCATCTACAACTTTTCCTCGCTTGAGTACTTGAACATGTTTGGTAATGTTTTTTCGGGTAGCCTAAAGCCTGATTTTGGTAATCTACTACCAAAACTTCAACTTTTAGAGATGGGAACTAATAGTTTCACAGGGCCTATCCCAACAACAATTTCAAATATTTCAAATCTTCAAGAGTTTTCAATAGAGCAAAACAAAATGATAGGAAGTATTTCTTCGAGCTTTGGAAAACTAAAGAATTTGAAAACACTAAGACTTCACAATAATTCTTTGGGAAGTTACTCCTCTGGAGATCTTGAATTTCTTAAGGCTTTGAGTAATTGTACCCAACTTCAGACATTACTTGTTAATAGAAATAGGCTTGGAGGTGTCTTGCCTACCTCTATAACGAACCTGTCCACCAACCTCTGGAAATTAGACCTTGGAACAAATTTAATCTCTGGAACCATTCCTTATGACATTGGAAATCTCGTAAGCCTACAAAAACTTGTGTTACGCGAAAACTTGTTAACCGGACCACTGCCAAGTTCCATTGGAAAGCTTTCTAGATTGGTGTTCTTAAACCTCACGTCAAATAGAATTTCAGGAGAGATACCTTCTTCAATAGGCAACATCACCTGGTTAGAAAAACTCAATTTGTCTAACAATAGTTTTGAAGGAACTATTCCTCCCAGTCTTGGTCAGTGCAAATACATATTATATTTGCGTATTGGGTCTAATAAGTTGAACGGGACTATACCTCAGGAGATTATGCAAATTCAGTCCCTTGTTGAGCTCGACTTGTCAAATAATTCCTTGACAGGCTCTCTTCCCGAGTATATTAAACCACTAG
Organism: Brassica napus; assembly: GCF_020379485.1. Lineage (NCBI taxonomy): Eukaryota > Viridiplantae > Streptophyta > Magnoliopsida > Brassicales > Brassicaceae > Brassica > Brassica napus. Next base: position 139,801 of record NW_026016596.1, on the reverse strand, counting down.
AACGTCTTTGCACACTGTCTGTCGCGCATAATAAATTATATGGGCAACTCCCTCAAGTTTTGGGAAACTGTCTCTCATTGGAGAATCTGTATCTACAAGGAAATTTTTTTTATGGTGATATTCCAAATATAAAAGGGTTGATGGGTGCTAAAAGACTTGATTTCTCGAAGAATGATTTCTCTGGAAGTATACCTGAATATTTTGGAAACTTTTCCTTGTTGGAGTATCTAAATCTATCCATTAACAATTTCGAGGGAGAGGTGCCAACAGAAGGAAAATTTAGGAATGCTACTGTTGTTTTAGTATTTGGAAACAAATATCTCTGTGGAGGTATCAAGGAACTGAAACTAAATCCATGTATGGTGCAAGCAAAACCAAACCATTCATCTAGTTCGAAGAAAGTTACCATTGAGTTAAGCATAGGCATAGCTTTGCTTTTGATGGTGCTCATCATGGCGTATATTTCTTTATGTTGGTTCAGAAAAATAAAGAATAACCAGCTTAGCAGTAATTCAACATCTTCTTCCACACGAGAGGTTGTCCACGAAAAGATAAGTTATGCATATCTAAGAAATGCGACAGATGGCTTCTCTTCCAGCAATTTGATTGGATCAGGTAGTTTTGGTACGGTGTTTAAGGCATTTCTTCCAACAGAGAACAAGGTCGTTGCAGTGAAAGTTCTAAACCTTCAGAGACGTGGAGCTATGAAGAGCTTTATGACAGAATGTGAAGCTCTCAAGGACATAAGGCATCGTAATCTCGTGAAACTATTGACGGCTTATCTATGAGTTAATGCCGAACGGAAGCCTAGATATGTGGCTGCATCCAGAGGAAGTGGAAGAGATTCGTAGACCCTCAAGAACCTTGACCCTCTTTGAAAGGCTCAACATTGCCGTAGATGTTATTTCTGTTTTGGAATATCTTCATGTTTATTGCCATGAACCTATAGCTCATTGCGATCTCAAGCCGAGCAACGTCCTCCTAGACAAAGACCTGACTGGCCATGTTAGCGACTTTGGCATTGCTCGGCTGCTCATGAAACTTGATCAGGAGTCTTTTTTCAACCATCTAAGCTCGGCCGGCGTCAGAGGAACCATCGGCTATGCCCCACCAGGTAAAACTCTATCACACATCAGTACTGTTTGAGTGAAGAAAATGATTGTACTCTCTCTCTTTTTTTTTTAATTATACTCTTGTTTCTGTGAATTATGGGGAAGAATATGGAATGGGAGGACAACCATCAATATATGGTGATGTGTATAGCTTCGGTGTTCTTCTTTTGGAAATGTTCACTGGAAAACGACCAACAAATGATTTATTTGGGGGAAACGTTACCCTAAACAGCTACATCAAGTTGGCGTTGCCAGAGAGGGTGTTGGACATTGCAGACAATTCTATTCTTAATAGCGGTCTCAGAGCTGGTTTCCCTCTTGATGAGTGCTTGATAATGGTTTTTAAGGTGGGACTTAGGTGTTGTGAAGAATCTCCGAAGAACCGTTTGGCAACCAGTGAAGCCAGAAAGGAGTTAATCTTAATTAGAGAGAGGTTCTTTATAGGCAGACTTTGATGTGTTGACTTTGCAACCCACTTAAAAAAGGAATCTGAGACTTGCATAATATTGTCTGTTATAATTTGTGGTTTTTACTCAAAAACATGATTATTCCTTCAGAATTCTACGTTATATGCAGACAATATAATGAATGCTGTGTCACCACTTTATAAATGCTAATCCTTAAAGCTCTTATTATGTATTTATGCCTTTCTTTCCCTTAATGATCGATATTAGGGTTTTTTTTAAATCTAGACGATCAAGAAAATATTTAAAAGGGATACTAGCCTAGTAGGTAACAATATGGTGTCCTAGTAACGTATTGAATTTGACAGACAGCCCCATGTACAAGATGACTGTTTTGGTGGCTTCATTGATCAATCAGTTTTATTGGTAGTGTTATATCAGCTTGTGATATGAAGGTATAGCTGCAGCTTCATAATACAAGCTGATTTAAATCAATGAGATAATGAAATCCATTCATTGTGGTGTGGCTTCTTGTTGTTGATGTTGGATTTTACAGTATTTTTTGTTTCTTCCTTGAATATTACTGCACAAAATTATACGTTGGTTGCTTACGTCTTTAATTTGTATTTCCGACTTTTTATTATTTGGAATCATAAAACAATCGCTGGTTTATCAATAGTTTCACAGTCTTTGTCTTTGATAAAGTAGTAGATGTTTCCGGTTGTGTATTGGAAGAGCAATCTGGAGGCGACATTAATGATATATAATGGAAATACAAGTGGCCAATATGATTCGCATTGTGTAAAAGATAACCCAAAATCCACATTTATATATGTTAAAATTCTTAACACAGACATAGAAACCAAGGTTGTATCTTTTCTTGATTTTAGTCTTTTAGACTTTTAGAGTTAAGAAAAAAAATCAAGTTATTCAATTGGAATTGGAAGCAAGAGATGTATTACGTTTTAGTAGGGATAAAAATGTGAATCATGCATGTTTTCCATCTTTATGGGAGAATCACTTCATTATGAAGCGACTAAGTGGTCGGCATGCTACCTTTACGGCTTTACGTGTTAGCACATTTTTTTTTGGTTAAGTGGTAGCACATTTTGTTGGAGTGTAACCAAAGTTACTAAGAAATTAATATTCTAGCAAAACAATATTTTGCTAGTAGAATACAAATTACAACTCAGATGATCTAAAAGGTGATGTTTTTACTTACATGTATCTAATTTTGTTCCATAACTTAACATGATCATATTTTACAATTTTCTCAAATCATTTAATTATTGAAACACACAAGGAAGAGATTAACATAAATTCAAATTCATTCAGTTCAAGAATAGTAAAATTACATTTTCCTTTCTCCATGATATTATTGTTACAGAAAAAAGTTACAGTGTTACAAATTTATTAATTAGTTATAATAATATAGTTGACCACTTACGAAATTGTATAGTGGTAGTAATAGTAGTAATAAAGTCTATCTCTTGCAGACCACTCCCTTGCCACCTACGCCACTGGCACAACTCATCTCAGGGAGCTCCATTTTACTCCGGCCACCGTTGCTACCTCTGTTCCCAGTGAACCTTGCGGCTGAGCAGTCAGGTGAAAAAAGTCCGCTGGTCTGGAATTCCCTATCACCACCCATCACAGGCATGTGGACTCCGATCTTGACTCGGCTTACGTAGTTAGACCTATACGTTTGTCCCAAAACACCATCGACGTTGTCGCTAAGGTCTTGGAACTTAAAGCCTAAGTCGAGATGAGCGAGACAGTCGTCTTCCGTTACATTGTAACCATGAATTCTTGAATCTTCCACTGTTATTGGCACCACTCTTGCTCTGATCTTAAGCATGCCCTCTACTTCAACCTGAATAAATGCGTTACGCCAAGTTATTAACTGATTATCAAGAATCTCAGTTCAGACTATTATCTAAAAATATTACAAATATAACAAAAAGTTTATACCTCTAGGTTGTTAGTGTCAGCGTTGACTCGTTTGACCGAGACCTGAGGGTATACTCCAGGGGAAGAAGTCCACGTGGCACCATCTAGTTGAGGAAGTGAGATAACATGTCCATCAAAAGAGGCGGAGATCCGGTCAACAGAATCGTCCCACGTGGAGGTCTTAAGGGCTCCGACGTAGAGACGGTGAGTGCCGAAGAGGATAGCAATGGATTGGACCCATGTGAAGTCACGTGCCATACCAGACCTTCGTTTACCGATGAAATGTGCGTTGATGTGAAGGTTAGAATCGGAGATGAGGCAGAAGTTGGAGTCTTTCTTGCCGTGGAAGTAAAAGGTGAGACCATCTCCTCCAATAAAACGTGGGTCTTGGCAAACCGATCCCGGTTTGTCGCAATCTGCATCGCAACGTAATATCATTAGTTAGCATGTATTTATTGATCGTATAAGAAGGAATTAAAGCGGAGTTGGATGTAAATGAGGACATACTGCAAAGAGGTTTGCAAGTAACGCAGTCAACTTCACAAGAACGGGGACAATCGGCCGGGCAACTATACTCAACTCCGTAACAAGGAGAGCCCTTCTTCTTACACCTGGCTCTTCTTACTCCTGCTCCTGCCTCTCCATCGGATGGCGGGGTTGGAGTAGGAGAGGACGGAGGGACATAAGGAGGAGTAGAGCCGGGAGATGTAGGAGTAGGACTTGGAATGGAGGGAGTAGGAGTCGCAGGTGGGGAATATGGAGGGACCGGTGCAGTGGGAGTACCTGGAGGACTTGGCACAGACGGTGTAGGAGGTGTAGGAGTTGGGACGGCTGGTGTAGGAGTAGGAGGTGGTGGTGAAGATGGTGGAGTTGGACTTGGCACAGCTGGTGTAGGAGAAGGTGGTGGTGGTGAAACCGGTGGCGTGGGACTTGGCACAGCCGGTGTAGGAGTTGGAGGTGGTGGTGAAACCGGTGGAGTGGGACTTGGAACGGCTGGTGTAGGAGTTGGAGGTGGTGGTGAAACTGGGGGGTAGGGCTTGGCACAGAAGGTGTAGGAAGTGGTGGTGAAACAGGTGGAACTGGAGCCGGAGGAGTGTATCCACCGTCATCTTCGCCACCATCATCATCACTGCCGGGGGAAGGAGGGCCACATATGGGTTTGCAAGAAGCACATTCAACATGACAAGAGTCAGGGCAGAACTTGGGGCAAACATGTTCTAAGTTGTAGCAATGTTTGTACTTCTTGATCTTACATGTTGCATGGCTCGGGTTTTTGGCTATGCCCGGTGGTGTATCAGCCATTGTTAGTGCGAGTGATGCAAGGAGTATGCATCCCAATATCTGAACTCTTGTGTGTTTGGCTAGAGCCATTGCCAAACCTAAAAAGATAGAATTTTTTTTTTTCAATTGTTGTGTGCTTTAGGATTTGATAGTTTTCTGATGTGGTTCAAGTACTCTGATAGGGTTTATATAGATAAATATGTAGATTTCTTTATTATCAAGTTGGGGTTTTGTAATCTTCTAAGTAAGCTGTTCCTGATATAAAAAAATAACTGTTCCTATTTCTAAGGATGGTCAATTAAACAAATATTAACACATTGGCTTTAATTTATATACATAACAAAACAACATTATTTTCTATACATGCTTCAAGCTCTTTTGTTGATCGCAAATAGGTCTCTAAAATAGTATTATGTTAACTAGTAGGCTAAAAATTTCACAATATAGTTGAGATTACAATTAGAATCTCAACTATAATTATTAAAATTTCACAATAATTAACTAGTATACATCAAAAGCCTTGACCAGTGAGTATGTCTTCACAGTCGTGAGGGGTGCCATCATAAGATGATCTGGTTAAAATTTAGGTTTGAGTTAAAATCTGATGGTATATACGAATACGATCATCAATTTGGTTTGAGTTTTCGGTTTAAAATTAGAAATTGGGTTTGTTAAAAATTGTTAATTATATATATATGTGTATGATATAGCAGTTTTTATTTGCCTAATCACTAATTATCATCAAAATTGTATAATAAGGCCAATATTTTATATAGACACAGTGGAAAACATACAACAGTATATCGATGATCTTATTACACTGAATTTAAATGATCCCGAAAAGATATTATTTGTTGGAATATTGTAAATATCAATTGAATTTTGAATGAAAACAAAAGAGAGAAACAAGCATGATCCTTAGTTGTGATAGGTAATCAATCTTACCGTCAAGTCAACCTCATATTAAACTAGCCAATCGATACACTTTCATGTATGACGATATATCTAACAAAATTGTTAAGAAGAGTTTAGATTCCACTTTATGCAGTTCCAAGTAATATAAATTAATGGGTATAACAACTTCACAAGTTTAAATTAATGCTAACTTATATGTATTTTTACATGCAAGTTTAGGGGGAATCACTTTGCTACAAAGTGAACCGCATGCTACTTTTTGTTGTAGCGCCTTTTGCTGAAGTTAAGATATTATTTAAATTTAATGATTAAATGAAAAAGTTTTTTGCTAATGGAAAAAAACTAAATGCGTAATTTGGTTATTTCTTAAATGCACCAAAGTGAAACCACAATTTTGTTTCGTTTATTTTAATATCATGTTCTATTTTTCTAACAAAGTTTGCACTTTGAGAAAATTAGTCTAGTTCAGTTTAGCTCATTTTAATTGGGATTTACTCTACAATAAAAAGTAAACCATATATATATAACTCATGTTAAAGTTCTTTAACAAAAAAAAAAAGTTCAAGTTTTTGTTATGATCCAGTTCAATTCTACTTTGGGTAAACCTAGCTGACAATTCCCTATACTTGAGTAAATCCTGTAAAATTTGAGTTAAACGTTAACAGCGAGTTTATACATATAATTTACACTATGCTGGTTTTATCCCTGGTAATACTGTAATTTACATTATGCTAATAGATTTATTAAGATGTACATCGTGTACTAAACGTCATTTAGTTTATTCGTAAAGAGACGAATGACAATCGAGAGCAGAACCTTTGACTTTGGGGGTGGGGGATCACATGATGAAAACAAAAATGATAAGTTAAGCCATGAAAACACCTTTACAGCTATGTTTCATTTTTATAATTTGTCTTCTATTTGAAGAAAAATAGAAAACTCGCATCTAATGTTTTTTTTCCTCTGTTAGAGTTAACATTCCGTCGAAATTAATACTATCGAATATTTTCCTCTTTAACTAACAAGCTTTATATGTAATTCACTTGCATGCATGTATCCGTGATTCAAGGGACTATAGGTATGACCGTCTAAGTCTGTTATTTAATAGTTTAGATATGTGCTATGCTATATACAACGCGGTCTTAGCTAAATATATGCATGCTATTGGATTTGAAATCGAATAGTTAACATGCTTATAATTAATACGTTTTACTCATAGTTATGGACTTTGAAGTTGTGAATGTTTTCAGTTTTTCTTTGGGTCAACAACTTACATCCTTTTACATCTCTTTTAGGCAAAAAAAAAAACAATTTACATCTTTTTAATATCTTCTTAGTTCAAAGTTGAAAACACATAAAAAAATTTAGATAATTTTCCCTGCGTTGATAATATCTTCCCCGAGATCATCTTAACATTTATTCCCAACCTGACATGACTAACTCCATTCTCTACAACTAAATGATGTAGACGAAAATTGATCACTTTCTAATGTTAGTATTGCATGTGTAGAAAATAAGAAGAATCTGGAATCCAAAGGGAATGACCTGGGTGAGAAAAAGAAAGACTTTTTTACTTTAGGACTACTTTAGGTAAATACTATTATCTAATTTTGATAAAATAATCGGCCCAAACGAGACCCCGGTTTGCTCTTCAATCCAGCCCAAATAACAGTCCTAGTTTTTTGGGCAACTTGCAATCCGGTTCTACAACCAGTGTGTTGCTTGGTTTCGGTTTTGATTCATGAACTTTGTGGTTGAAGAAGGAAAGATAGTGCATGAAGAATGCTCCAGTTTGATTCTCAGTAAATTGTTTCGTTTTCTAACTAAGGTTTTCTGATGTGGATATTTTTCCTCCTAGACACTTCATGGAGGTAACTTAGAGCAACATTAGAGCATCCCCATTAGGGGTTTATAACACAAACTCACACAATTCCCAAGAAAATCAAATTATTATAATAATCTGGTTTTTGTGAACCCGTGTCTCGTGAGAGCTTTTGGAAGAAACAGGTTCAACACTGTTTTGCGGACCCCACAACACGTGGCGACTCGCGATTGGTTCGTTTATTATTTTGAAGGGTCAGCCTTAAGAGGCACCGATATTAATGATCTTAGCGCCTTTGCGGAGAAAGGTACACAAGAGCTTGAGTTTTCCTTCCCAAGACATATATTAATATTAGACTATTACTAAACTTACTATTTGCATCTCTTTTCTTAGCTTTAAGGGTAAAAATGCTTTATGATGAACAAATTATCCACACGCTCACTCCTTTAAAGATGATTCCAAAACTTTATGTCTATGTTGTTTGAGTTAGGCAAAAGGTATGAGAGTGACATGTCTCTCCTATGTTACAATTCCGAAGGAGACAACATCATCAGTTATCAGCTTCCTATCTCTGATAAATGCCACATCTTAATGAAATATAAAGATTCATTGATTAATTAATTCCAAGCACAAAATCACTTGAAAATTAAAAAATCTGCTCAAAGGATTACTGAAAATTTAAAGGACATAGCGAAGATTAGATCAAGAAAATACACACAAAGGTTGAATGTAGGAGCCACCTCTTTTTCTTTAGCCTCCACCTGGCTAGATATAAGTCAAACTTGAAAAATAATCAAGAACTGGCCAACCGCATGTAACTGCTCCAAAATCAATTCCTTTGATTTCATTATCCTCCCCAGCAATGTATACCAAATCTTTGCGTTCAAAGTTCAAACATACATTTCTCATAAGATAGCTAGGGCAACTTTCTTCTCCTCGTCCACCAAAAACGAGTTAAATTAAACCAAATATCACTTTGGGGTGGGGGGTCTACCGTTAAAAACTTTCTCCAGGACACCTCTTTACTCCCATCGATCTTATTAATTTGTTACTCAAATCTCTTTCTCCCGTGAATTTTTACGTCGTAATAACACTGAAAGCTTCTCTTCTCCAACAACGGATAGAGCCGCATCTTGAATAAAATCTGACGGACACTTACAAGCGTCCAAATCTCTCTGTTGTATAATCAAAACTAACCAAGAACATGCCGAGTTGTCCATCTTCTCTATCTGAAGCAAACCAATATGTCTTTCCCTCGAAAAAAACGCTGGTACCAATAAACAATAACTTGAAGTCCGAAGTGGCATCAAGAATTCTCCATGTATTAGAGTTAATGTCGTAGATTTCAAACTCATGTTCATAAGTAATAAGCCCTATAGCTCAATATTTTGTAGCTACTAGTTCCACATCGAGGTTCTTTGTAGGATCCGAGAGCATACGTGTTCGTTGTTCTAAGTTAATTCAAAATTTTTTTTTTTTAACACTGAAGAAATTCAATAACAGAGCCAACGAATGGCAACGTATAGGAGTACATAAGCAAGAAAACAAGGAACAACTAGGTACCAATAGGTACTAAAACAGCAAGATGAAAAAACAGGGAAAAGCTCAACCACATTAGTGATTTCTTGAGACGCAAGTATCCCCTGGCAGCCGCACTTATCCCATGCCTCCATAATATAAAACGTCCAGGTTTATATTTAATCCCATGCCTCCATAAATATCACTTTGGCAAAGCTTCTCCCATGCTACCCATGGTAGTTTACGTCTAGCACTTCCATCACCCCACCAGAAATCCCTTAACGCAGACGTAAGCTTCGCACACAGGTCTTTAGGAAGCTTAAAGACTGACATCGCATATATAGGAAGAGCTAGGCCGACAGATTTGATGAGGATTTCCTTGCCCCCTGGCGAAAGAGATTTAGCAAACCACCCTTGGATTCTGTTCTGGAGTTTTTCTCTGATAAAGTTCAAAATATGTTTCTTTGATCCTTTGAAAACCTCAGGGAGGCCAAGGTAGGTACCCTCACCCCCTTCTTTATCAATAGAAAGAACTCGTTTGATGTCAGCTTTGATGCCCTCTTCAACTCTATCACCAAAGATGATTGATGATTTCGAAAGGTTAATTTGCTGCCCAGACGCCTGACCATATAGCTTAAGACAACGGATAACTTCAACACTCTCCATCAGGTTAGCTTGGCATAGTAACAAACTGTCATCAGCAAATAATAAGTGATGAACCGAGGGTCCTCCCGCTGCAAGCTGGATTCCATGTAGACGGCCTTTATGCTCAGCGTTGTTCAACACACTCACAAGTGCTTCGGCACACATGATGAACAAAAATGGGGACATTGGGTCACCTTGACGAATCCCACGTTCAGGTCTGATAAAACCGTGTTCCCGACCATTCAGGAGGATTGTATATGACACAGTGCTCACACAAGCCATGACCCAACACACCCACTTTCTAGTAAAACCCATCTTCTCCATCAACGTCTCCAAGAAGCTCCACTCAACGCGATCATAAGCTTTTGACATATCGGTTTTAATAGCCATAAACTTCGCGTTCACCGAGTTGTTAGTGCGTAGGCCATGAACCATCTCATGCGCCACAATGATGTTGTCAGAGATCAATCTATCAGCGACAAAAGCTCCTTGCGTGTCAGAGATTAGAACCGGCATAACTGGTTTCATGCGCTCCGACAGCAGCTTGGATATAATCTTGTACTGAACCGAGCACAAGCTGATTGGCCTCAAATCTTTCATAGTATCTGGCTTAGACACTTTAGGCAGTAGACATAGTTGCGTATGGTTCCACCCAGTCGGGAGTGAAGACGTTCGAAAGAAACTCTGGATTTCCTCAACGATATGATTACCAACAATATGCCAGTACTGTTGATAAAAAACCCCAGTGATCCCATCTTCTCCAAATATAACTTCATATGAAGACTTATTATATTTAATTACTTTTGTTGTTGTAGTTTATGGTTTGTTTTCAAAAGGATGTTTAATTTCCTCTTGTCATTGTAGTCTTCAACATTGAGTTCAATGCAAGTTGTGTCTTAAAAAAATCGGTTATTTTGAAACCAATGTAATCAAAAACCAAATTGATCCAATTTTTTTTGGATCACTACGGTGAAATTTTGACCGATCCAAACAAACTGACCCTAACTAACCGAAAAATCGAACTGCGTGCCTACTCTAGTCTCTAGAACAAGTCAAAAGCAACGAGAAGTGGCTTTTAAAACTAAAATTTAGAGATATTGTTGATTGGGTTCCATCTTCCTTTACAAACAAGAAAATGAAATCAAATTGTAAATAGACAATGCATGTAGTTGTGTATTTTACCTTGAAAGATTATAATTTTAGGTTTCCAGTTCAAACTAACATTCATACAAAATTATTATTTAATTAAATCGAAATTTTCTAAAGGTGTATTCCTTTTTTGTTTGACGTATTGCGAATGGTGTATTTACTTTAGAGTTTTGAAGTAATTGTATTTTTAATAATTTTTAATATGATTTTACATGAATTAAAGAGTTTAATATGTTTTTAATGAAATATATAAATATTCATTAATTAACTATTCCAAGGACAAGACCACTTGTTAATGAACTGTCAGCTCAAAGGACATGACCAAGATAGATTAAGAAAGCACACACAAAAATGTTGGATGTAGCAGTCACCTCTCTCTCTTTCTTTTCTTTAAGCCTCCACCTGGTTGGATATAGGCCAAGCTTGGAAAATAATCAAGAACTGGCCAACATGATCCAAATGTAACTGCTCCAAAATCAAGTAGTTTGACTTCATTATCCTCCCCAGCAATGTATACCAAGTCTTTGATCTTGGTATTGCGGTCGAACATACATTTCTCGCAACATAGGGCGACTTTCTTCTCCTCGTCGACCCAAAAACAAGTAAAAGTAATCCAATAATCACGTTCGGGGTAATCCACTGTTAAGAACTTTCTCCACGACACCTCTTTAGTCCCATCGATCTTGTTCGTTACCCATATCTCTTTCCCCCGTGTGTTTCTTGGTTGTAATAACACTGAAAGCTTCTCTTCTCCAACAACGGATAGAGCCACATCATGGAAAAAACCTACAGGATACTTACAAGGAAGACTCAAGCGTCCAAATCTCTCTGTTGTGTAGTCAAAACTGACCAAGAACATGCCGAGTTGTTCATCTTCTCTATCGGAAGCAAACCAATACGTCTTCCCCTTGAAAGACACGCTGGTACCAATATACAATAGCTTGAAGATCGAAGTGACATCAAGAGTTCTCCATGTATTAGAGTTAATCTCGTATATTTCAAACTCATGGTCATTATAAGTTCTATAGCTCAATATTTTGTAGCTACTAGTTCCACATCTAGGTTCTTTGTAGGATCCAAGAGCATATGAGTTTTTTGTACTTCTTGGTTGGATCCACCTGGTCTTACCAGTAAACGGGTTCCAAAGCACGATTCTAGTGTCGTTACTGATAGTACATAACAATAACCCGTCGCAGTGAAAGACTCTAGATATTTTGATCTGATTTGCGTTCAAATGCGAACCGAGTAGGCGAAGCTCACCTTTAAACTCTACAGATGGAGTTCCATGGAGATTGACACTCATCAAACAAGCCCTAGAATATTGTGTCACCTTGAAAACCAGAGACTGTTTTGCTGCTTTATCCAAGTGCTTTGTTGAGAATTGCTTATCGTTGAATAAACGGTTCCAACGTTTGCATGAAGATCGTAGACGTTTCAGAGATACGGCAGGGACGCGACAGAGTATCTCCTCTAGCAAATCTCCTGGAAGGTCTGACATCATAGTCATTGTGATCGTCCAAAGACGAAAGTGGCTTTGAATTCTTATTATTTAGGGTTTTGACGTTTAGTATATCACTTTTTAATGTACCGGAATCTTTAGTTTATCTTTTGGAGTCAAAATCTTTGTTTTTCTTTTTTTTTTTTACCAGTGTTTTGTCCCCGGATAATTACATCTATTTATTAATAGTTTATTTTAAGTTTTTGTCACAAAAATAGTCATCAAAGAGGAAAATGACCAAAATTTTATTTTGAAAATTTTAATATTTATTTTTTTTAAATTTGAAACTTTGTCTTCAAAACATCACCCCTAAACTCTAGATCTAAGTATAGATTAGTTAACCATAGAGTACAAATGTATATATGTCATTTAATAAAACTTTTTTTGTCATTTTCTCCATGAATGCTATTTTTATGTATCATTAATTCAAAGATTATCAAATAAATTATCATTTATGTCTTCAAATTTTTTAAATTAAATGTTAAATTATTTATACATGACAATTATTCATCAACAATATATATTTTTATTAGTGCGTACGTATCATAAATATTTTGATTTTCTTAAAGATAATATATTCATTATTAATAAATAAATTTTGAATTCTTATGTTTCTTAAATAAGATAATACACAAACTAACAAAAAATTGAATTTTTTTAAGATAATATATTCATTACTTAATTAGTATTTAATTATAAATCTTATGCTTCTTAATTTTTTAATTTTTTGATTAAAATATTTTTTTGGTTAACAACACAATATATTATTTTTAAAATTTATTAAAAGATATTCTTTTCGGATAACAACACAAGAAATATTATTTTTATTTTAAAATAATTTGTAGTTTTTGGATAATTTTTATTATGTCAATTAAATGAACTATCTAATTTAAAATTTCAAAAAAATTCTATATTTTTAACTAATTTTATGTTAGTTTATAATCAATAATTTAATAAATAAATTAATTATTTATTAAATATAATAAGGGCATTAGTCAATACTTTTAGTGTGAGAATTTGAATGGGAAAAATCACTTCAAAAATAATACCAAAATAATACCGTTCTGGTTTTCATAAGAGAAAAAAAAAGCTCATATTGCACTAGAACCTACGAAAAATGGGGACCTCACCAAAACCGGTTGATTCAGAAACAATTTGAACCGGCCAGTTTAAAACAGAACTCTACAAGATAATTGTTGACCGGGTTCCAACTTCCTCTCCAAACAAGAAATTGAAATCAATTTGTAAATTAATCATGTCGTTACTAGGCTCCTCCATTCAAATATCATCAAGCCGGTTCAACTGTTTGGTTAAGGAAATTAGAGAAAAGCTGCCGGTTTACAGAAACCAAACCACACACACACAAAAAAGATTCTCTAAAAGAAAACCTTTTTAAACCCTAAATTAAATTTGGGATTAAAAAACCCTAAATGGCGGCCAATTGGAGAGTTGCGACCGCGGCCCTCCGTCGTCATCTCCGTTCCCCACCGCCTACTATCAGGGAGTCCACCGGAGCCTTATCCGCGGCTAATCAGCGTCGTAGCTACACGACAGCTCTCGCTGACGATGATGATGATCCGAGAGGGAAATGGCTCACTCTACCTCCTTTCTCTCCCACCATCGACGCCGCCGCGGTAGGAAAGGAGCTTTCTTTCGGCGACGGAGACTCCATCGTCAAAGGCTCAACGGATGGCTCAACGACGGCGCTGAGGTGGATTCTTCGTTGCCGTCCCGACCTACCTAGAAACCTCGTACAGAAACTCTTTCGTTTAAGACAGGTCCGTGTAAAGATTGTATTTTTTGATGATTTTGAAGTTACAGGGGATAAGAGATTTGTAAATGTGATTCAGGTTAGAAGACAAGTAGTAGTGCCTATGAGTTGTGAACTACAAAGAAGCCAACTTAAAAGGGTAATCGTTTCTTCTGTAGTCTCTTGGTTAGGACAAGAACTGTTTCTTTTTTTTTTAAGAAGCTGATGTTGTCTGATGGTACTGATTAAAGGTGGCAGCTAAGGAGTCCTTGAATGTAGGAGATAGAATTTACCTTCCTTTGTCTGTAGGCAATGATGCGCCGCCTCCTGCTAAGAAAGAACGCTTTCGTTGCAGTGAAGAAGAGCGCAAATTCGTTTGCAGTTTGGTCTTGTACAAGGTTCTTTTGAAACTCTATGCACTTGTTTTTTTTTCAAGAAATGTTTATATAGATTGATAAATCTAAACTGGGAGTTAATTTGACAGGATCCAGCCATTATTGTCTTGAATAAACCTCATGGTATGGCTGTTCAAGTAAGTCATATATACTCCATGCTTTCTGATGCATCGTGTTCGTGGAGCTTGTGTAAGCTGATAGACTTTTTCTCTTAAACAGGGAGGGACTGGGGTGAAAACTAGCATCGATGAACTCGCTGCCACTTGTTTGACTTTTGATAAGTCAGAGTCTCCCCGGCTGGTTAGTAGCGAAATCACATAGTAGTGCACCAAGGCTCTCTGTCAAGTCCTAGCGTATATGGAAGAAGTTTATGAATCTCTTGACTTATGCCGGTATGGTGGTGTGTGTATTAGGTGCACAGACTTGACAGAGACTGTAGTGGGCTTTTAGTGTTGGGAAGAACACAAACAGCTGCAACACTTCTTCATTCTATATTCCGCGAAAAAACATCTGGTGCATCTGCATATGTAAGTCATATGCTTTCTCTTAGAAGTTTTTCTTACTTTGAAATAAGTTTTCTTGTCATATAATTCCTGAGAAATCCTCATAAATTTCTCTTTCGGTGACCTTTCTTTTTATTGATTTAGGGTGTCAAGAAGAACATAAAATCCTTGAAAAGAAAATATCTGGCACTCGTGATCGGGTGCCCAAGACGTCAAAGGGGACAGATCTCAGCGCCACTCAGAAAGGTGAGTTTACACACTGTTTTAGCTATCAGAATGTTTCACCCGTCTAAGTTTTGTCCACTTTGGTTCGATCTAAGAGATAATTTGTCTGTGCACATTGCTTTTGCTGTTTTAGTGGAGTCAAATTCTAAGCTAAAAACATATGTGGAATGTGTGAGTAGGTTGTTGTGGATGATGGAAAATCTGATCGTATCACAGTTAATGACAACGGAGAACTCGTTTCCACTCAGCATGCTATCACCGAATACCGAGTGGTCGAATCTTCACCACATGGTTAGTGTACACTGTTGCTATCGTTTCACTTAACTTAGAATCAAATGGTTTGGCCTTTTATAGCAAACTGTTGCTTTATAGGATACACATGGCTGGAGCTTCGTCCTTTAACCGGCAGAAAACATCAGCTCCGTGTACACTGCGCAGAAGTGCTAGGAACACCGATACTCGGGGACTATAAATACGGTTGGCAAGCTCATAAAACCAGGGAACCTTTTGTGTCTCCAGAAAACACCCAGACCAAGCCATCATCATCTCCTTTTGGCCTGGATATGGAAGGTGGAGATGTATCTTCAAAACAACCACACCTTCATCTCCATTCTAAGCAAATCGATCTGCCAAACATCTGTCAGCTCTTGGAGAAATTGGAGGTTTCTTCGGACTCTGATATCTCGGATCTCGATGGCCTTAAATTCGATGCTCCGTTGCCTACTCATATGCAGCTAAGCTTCAACTTGTTGAAATCTAGAGTCGAAACTAGTGACAATTGTTAGACTATATATTCTTTTGTGTTTTTTAAGGTCTCCCCCAAGTACGTGCTTTATGTCGCTATTGGACCTGAATCAGTATCATACAAATATGAATCATTGTTTTCACATATATGCAGATACACTTGCATAATCATGTTTTGTATTATCAGCAGAACTAGATTCGATTCCCTTTGTATTCCACTTATTAGTTGTCACTATATTTGTTTGACTCCAAAGAAAAAAGAGTTGTTTTGACTCGAGACAAGCAGCAGACTTTTATAGTCTTGTGGTATAGATACTTGTTGCTAAAAAAAAAGGTGTATAGATACTTTAGTTAGGTTAATTTATTATTAATTTAATTGATATAATTAAACTGAGAATGATATCATTTTATTTAGATAATTGTGGTTGTTCACCAAAAAAATAATCTGTTTAAACTCTGGAAAACGAAAGGGGGTGACGCTATGAATATAAATACAGTACTGAGTAGATCAATACCTAACCAAACAAAGACTTGTTAGTTTTAAAATATTTTATATTAATTTTGATTGGAAAAAAGTAAAGAATAATTGTGAATTATCCTATTAGAAAAACTGCTCGATGACGTGGCGTCGAATCTTTTACCAACCACACTATTTGTAGTACCTACTACATACCTGACGAAACGCCTTTTTCCAATGAATACAATCAATGTTTGCTCCATTATTTCTTTTATTTTATTTTGTCAATTAAAATTATAGATAAATTGAAAAATAATCCCTCCGTTTCAGTTTTAATTGTTGTTGTAGAATAAACTTTTTGTTTTAAAATAAATATCGTTTTATAATTTCAATACAAAATTTACTGATTTTATATTCTAATATATTATTTTATTGGTTGAAATGTGGTTAATTGTATTAGTAATGATGTTTTTATTTTGAAAATATGTAAAATTAAATATTTTTTTAATCTGTTTGCATAAATATAAAACAACAATTACAATGAAACAGACAAAATATGTCTTAATTCCACAAAAGTAAATACTTTTCGATCAATGGTTATATAATAAATTTAAACTATTACAATATTTTTATTTATAGGAAATCTGTAAAATAATGCAGCAATTAAAACTCTGTAAATACCTATGTTACATGGAAACGGAAGCGGGTACGTGGAAGCGGAAGCGTAAGGAAGCGCAGAAGCGAGATTTTTTTAAATATTAGGAAGCGGGTACGTGTTGGAAGCGTATATCCATATATATATATATATATATGCAAAATTTTAAAAAAAATTAGGACTAAAACTTATATGATTTAAATTTGAAATAAAACATTTATTCATTTATAATAATTTTGAAATAATTTTATATTAAAACTGTAAAAATACACATAAATTACGTTTACAAAAAATATTATATTAATTATTTTTAATACTTCATAAATAATTGACACAATATGTTTCAATGTGTGCTATATCTTTAATAAAAAATCTCAATGCATAAAGATAATTTATAGTATTATTTTTGATATTTGTATATTTATAACTCAATATTCATTACTATTAATTTTTTTTTATATAGATGAAAACTATGGTTTTATATTTATTGATATACATTGTATTTTTTTTTTAAACGGAAGCGTGATTCTAAAACGGAATCATAAGCTTCCAACATGTTTTTAAAGAGAATATTTTAGAAACGTTTTGGAAGCGAGATTCCGCAAGCTTCCACGAGGTTCCGATTCCGATTCCGGTTCCGAAGCGGGAAGCGGACGTCCGATGAAGCTTCCGTGCAACGTAGGTAAATACGTTATATGGTCTGTTTGATGAAGAATATAAAGATCTATCTTTGAATAAGATTAGATATTAGCAAACATGTGTCCAGCAACGCCACTAAAAGTAAAAGCTAATTTAGTTGTGTATTGCATAAGGAAAAGAGAATATCCACCTAAACTTTTGGTGTCATATCTCTTTCTCATTTAGTTTTATTAGTTAATGTAACTTTCTCATTTAGTTTATATTTGTTTCTGTAATATATATATGTCCAAATTTAGTTATGATGCTTTTTTTTTTTTTGTCACAGTGTTATGATGCTTATATCTCTGTTTCAACAACTATTGTGGTCCAGATTTTATTTACATCTATCTTCAAAGTGTTATTAGTAATGGAAGATCAGTATATTTAAAAGAGTGTATTTTGATTTCTTTCTTGGTTTGAAATTAAACTAATTTACTCCTTTTATTTTCGTTTGGTTTTATAAAAAAAACGTTTAAAAACTAAACCAGACTTCTTCCATTTGATTCGATTATCTCCATTCATACTCATTACTCTTGAGTTGTAAATTTGTATTGTATATAAGAAGTTTGGTTGTACCACCGGTCCGAAAAGAAAAAGATAAGAGGTTTGGTTGGTCGAGATTACTGATTAAAAGGGCATGCCCACCAAAAATCAAATAATATTCCTATTTTACTCTTCTTTTTTTCTTTGGTATTATTGAACAACTTTTTTATCTTCCCCATTTACTTTGCACTATATATACATATTCCAATAAGTGCCTAGTCCGTAGAGACATCTCTCAAAACAGTTTTCTCTGCAAGACTAATATAAACAACAACCACACAAAAAAGTCAGAGAAACCAAGAAAGAAATAGAAAAATGGGAAGTGTAGAAGGTGGAGAAAAGAAGGCTTTAGGATGGGCTGCAAGAGATCCTTCTGGTGTTCTCTCTCCTTACTCCTACACTTTGAGGTTCTTTATTTTATCTACTCCTTGTTTTCTCTTTATATGAAGGGTTCTCTTTTTCTTTTATGAGGTTTTTTTAGTGAAGTAATATAGTTCTTATCTCTTCAAGAGTTATTGAACTTTTTTATTTTGTTTATTCGTTGAAAACAATCTTGGATTTGTTAATAGGAGCACAGGGCCAGATGATGTGTATATAAAGGTTATATGCTGTGGAATCTGCCATACTGATATCCACCAGATTAAAAATGATCTTGGAATGTCCAATTATCCTATGGTTCCTGGGTAATTTCTTCTTTGACCCTCTTTTTCTCTTTTATTTTTCTGCTCTTTTTCTATTCTATGCTCATTTCTTTTTGCTTATGCTGTTAATATCTTTTCCATGAATTGTAGTTTTCTTTTCATCTGTTAAAATGGATCCCATAGTTATCTGTTGACTTAAGTTTAGATCCCAATCATAACCAATATGTTTTAGATCTTGAAAGGAACCAAGTCCTTTTTTCTATGGAGTTATGTGAAAATTTGTTTGCATGTAACTGAAATAATACACTTGTGACTAGCTTTGTTATTTTCTATGCGTGCTAGAGATAACTCCAAAGTCCTAACAGTACAACCTGTCACACACTTCACTGTCTAAAACCAATCAACTAAAAATGAATTTTGATATACAGACACGAGGTGGTAGGTGAAGTGGTTGAAGTGGGATCAGATGTGAGCAAGTTCACCGTAGGAGATGTGGTCGGAGTCGGCGTTATCGTAGGATGCTGCGGTAGCTGCAAACCCTGCAGCTCAGATCTTGAACAGTACTGTAACAAGAGAATCTGGAGTTACAATGATGTCTACACCGACGGAAAACCAACTCAAGGTGGCTTCGCTGACACTATGATCGTCAATCAGAAGTAAGCACACACACAAACAAATAAACGTTTCTTGTTTCACAAGAAAACACAGAGCATGTGTTTCTTGCTCCACACGTAATCTCATTTTTTCCCAAACTTTGTTTCATAAAGGTTTGTCGTGAAGATCCCGGAAGGTATGCCGGTGGAACAGGCTGCCCCGCTGCTCTGCGCGGGAGTAACTGTGTACAGTCCGTTGAGCCACTTCGGTCTAATGTCAAGCGGGCTCAGAGGAGGGATTCTAGGGTTAGGAGGAGTTGGGCACATGGGTGTGAAGATAGCTAAAGCAATGGGACATCACGTGACGGTGATAAGCTCGTCAGAGAGGAAAAGAGAAGAAGCAATGGATCATCTAGGAGCTGACGACTACGTAGTGAGCTCTGATCAAGCAGAGATGCAAAGGATCGCAGATTCTCTTGACTACATCATCGATACCGTACCGGTGTTTCACCCTCTGGAGCCTTACTTGGCTTGTCTTAAACTCGACGGGAAGTTGATCCTCATGGGTGTTATTAACACTCCTCTTCAGTTCATCACCCCTCTCGTCATTCTTGGTTAGCATTTCTTGTTTTGTTTTAAATTAATGATGTCTGTCTAGCAAAGTCTTGATTCTTTTGTTTTTGATGATAGGGAGGAAAGTGATATCAGGAAGCTTTATTGGGAGCATCAAAGAGACAGAGGAAGTGTTAGCTTTCTGCAAGGAGAAAGGGCTTACGTCGACAATTGAAGTGGTGAAGATTGATGAGCTCAACACTGCGTTTGAGAGGCTTCACAAGAACGATGTGCGTTACAGATTTGTGGTTGATGTTGCTGGAAGCAATCTGGTCGAGGAGGCTGCAACAACTACAAAATGAAAGAGTAACTAAATAATGTGATATGGGCCCTAATATGTTTGTGGTGTCTTGTTTTTCAATGGTTCTGAACGAATGCTTTGGTGTATCATTTAATGTTTACTTTTGCTTCAAATGTGAACTTTATGTCATGTCTTTTTCACTTAAAGAGAGAGAATAAATATTAATATGAGCATATTTATGTATTTGAAGTTTCTTTTTTTTTCTGTCAAAACAAAAAGAAGTTTCTGTTTTTTTTTGTGTGTTAGTTGGAACCATTGTGGCTAATCATTTTTTGTACCCTGAATTATTCTAATTGTTTTGTTGCAGACTTGCAGTACATAACACAGAGAGAGAAAAAAAAACAGAAAATAAATAACTACAGTTGTTAAATCCATGAATTCGAAAAAAAAACTCTAAACTCAGAATCTGAATAGGATCTTGAACAATTGATTCTAAGAACTACATATGTTTAAAGTGATTTTTAAGAGAAAAAAAGATGAAATGTTTCGGCTTCTTATTATAATTGTGGCTAATCATTTTCTGGTACCCTTTATACCTTTATTATAATTGTTTTGTTACAGTACATAAAACAGAGAAAATAAATAACTACAAACTTCATGACTCAAGAGTTGTTAAATCATCCATAAATTAAAAAAAAAACAAACTCAAAACTCAGAATCTGAACTTGGATCTTGAACAATTGATTCTAAGAAGAGAATATTACATCCAGGGTCAGTTTTCATCTTTCTAATATCATAATAAGTCACTTTTTACTACACAGACACTTTTCTCTAACCTTTAGCTGATTCTTAACTGATCTAGTTTATTCTTAGATAAATTGATGTCTAACCAAACTAGACAATTGGCGGGATTCAATCTCAGCCACACATCTCTCCTTTCTATCGATGGCCAAGATTCACTTTGCCACATTTTGACAAGACTCTTATATGTCTAATTTTTTAACCATTAGATCTATATTTGTACTTTTAACACGAATGGTCAATATTATTCCTAAATAACTAAGACAATTTCCAGATCTATCTCTTTCATCGTTGTTTTCATTTTTATCTCAGAAGAATCCAAAAACTGGTATCTAGTGATCTACAATATATCACTACGATCAATATTTATCTCTTACAAAATTATTGGCTTGTATCTTTTTTTACTTGAAAAAACCTAAACGATGAAGAAGTTGTGGACGATAGTGACGTAGACGTCGGCGACGACGATGGCGATAAAGACAGTGCGTTGAAGACGACGGAGAAGTAGATGAACAGCGATGTAGATGACGAGATAGATGACGAGAAAACCCAAACACTTCGCATCTCTACTTCTCTGCTGCGATGCATTCTTTATTTCTTGTTCAACGAGTGACGGGAGATCTCTCTAGTGGCTCTGTACCATCCAAAAATAGGTATGTTCCATCTGCTCCAGAGGACAAAAACGATCTTGAGAACATAGCAAAAGATGAGTTGCGGCACGAGATAGCAAAATTGAATATGTGTGTTTATAGATTGGATCTTCGAAGTCTATTGTCTTTTTGGCGTTGGTAATTCACAATTATCCCCTGGATGTATCCCATCTAACTCAACCTATTAGACAAGGTCATTATAAATGTCTAACATGTTTTCAATTATGACATAGTAAATCTTCTCGAGCTTCCACAACCAACATGAACTAAATTTTCAGGATTCTACCTAATGATTGCAACAATAGTTTCTTAATGATTGACGTTATTCATTCAGTTAAATTGTTGTTATTCATTAAGTTTTTATTTGATTGATTTCATCAAAATTTTGATGCATCCTTATGTAAGTACATAAAACATATTCTAAAGAGATATAATTTGTGTATATGAACATGGAATAACATGTGTTATATTCTGTGTACACTTCCCTTGTTGACAAGCATGTTCATACATGTGTACACTTAATCCTTGTACAACTACATTAAACCCTCCTTTGTCTCCCAACCACCTGCGACCACACCCTTGTTAACAGCGACGAAGAAGTACACATATTCTATTGATTCACTTTTGATGTACACATGTACATATCCCACGGTGTACACAAATATGTGATACACAAACAACTATAAATAACATACCAAAACATCAAAAAAATCAGTGTTATGCACATTACATTACAACAAAATAACCATACACACCTAAGTTTTTTACTTCAACTCAACTGGTCTCCTACATATCAAGGAAACACTCACTCTTTGTAAATATCCTTATTTAGTGTACATGTGTACATCTCTTTATTTATTGTACACATCTATGCTATTACACTTTATCGTACACACGCACGACAAATCTCCAAAAACCACTGCCTACGTACACCACCATGTATCCACATGGAATATCCAAAGACACATTATAGCTAATTGAAAATTGATTTTGATCTTGGCTCTTTGGATCTAAACCTCAAGCAGGTGTTAAAGAAGAAGACTAGGATGACAATAGTGATGTTGTTGATGATGGTGATGATAAGAAAAACAATCTGGTATGATAGATATCTTATCAACGCTGCAAGTATTTTTTTTGTCATCTGCAACTTCATGACTCGTATAATGTAAACTAAATTGCTTATAGTTGTCTTCCTCAATTTGTTGTTTTTCATTATAGTTGAAGTTTTTGCAATAAAAATGTATCAAAGTTATTCAATTTCAGTTTTCTTTTCTTTTTAGGTGCGCTTGATTGGGAAGAAAGATCTGGGGTGGGGAAGTCTTTGGCCCTATGGGTTTGTACTTCCTTAATAATAACATTAAAACAATGTTTGCATGTACACGAACAATATATAATGTGTACATGTGTACACTAGAGATATATTGTATACAAAACAAATTGTGTACACATGTACACGAATGAAACATAGCCAATGTAAGAAATACAATATCAACATCTATGTTATCAACAAGATAACAAGATAACCATCTATAACCAAGTTTTTTTCTTTATAACCAACAAAGCTTCTACTGCTTGTAATCATATTAAAATAAGCAATTCTCTAATCATATCCGAAAAAATCCAAATTAATATAAGTAGATTAAACTATACTTTGCTTGGGTAGCGGTTCGCCGCCTTTCCGGAAATTGCTCATTAACCTCTTCCACAACTGTTGGCTCTGCAAAACATACAAAGAGACAAGCCAATAAAAATCTCACCGGCAGTTGCTTCTCGTTTTATCCTTCACCGGTTCTGTACAATTGAAACACAAAATCATCATCCTGCCACTCAAACAACAAAACCCTCGTTAACAAAGAAAACAGTTACCTTCCACTATGTTCTTCACATGCCAATTCTTACGAGTCGACATCTCGCTCTCAAGTTCTCCGGTGTGGATATTGGTATCGTCTCCATGATTATTTATAGGTAATGTTGTAAAAAAAATTAGAGATATTTAAGAATTAAAGTAAAAACAAATAAGAAGATAAAGTGAGATAAAAATTGTGTAGTCGGATCTATAAGTGGTGGGCCACCACTTTCAAATTTCAAAATTCAAAAGAAACCAGAAAAAGCAAAAGAAACTAGACAACATGAACGGTTACACTTTTGTGAGGGCAAATTATGTCATTTCACACAAGAAACTGCCCATGTAGCATAAACTGTCCTAGGATGTAATAAAAAGTCATAAACTGCCCCATTATGTAAATTACTCTTCTAAGAACTACATTGGTCAAAGTGATTTTAGTTGTAAATAATAAAATTAAAAAAAAAAAGAAATCTTTAGGCTTCTTTTGTTTTTTTTTAATTAGAAAGGTAACCAAAAGAGAAAACTAAATATAAAAAAACCCCTTTTAATTAAACTTTGTGGCGGAAGCGTAAAGGAAGAAGCTTTGATCTCTCTCTGGTTTAGAAAGAGAAAGAGAAAGAGAAAGAGAAAGAGAGAGAGGCACAATTCATCCAAAAGCTTCGATCTTTTTGCCTTTAAAACTCAACCCTAACTGATAAATCGCCATGGGCGATTCCGCTTCTTCTTCTTCTTCCTCATCACGCGTTTTTGTTCACAACTCTCTGGGCGGTGGTTCAGGCGAGTCTTTTTCCCTTTACCATTCCAATCGTCTTTCTGATTATCATCAGAGTCTAATCGAGATTCTTCGAGTTTGCCTCTCGATTCAATTGTTAATCTTTGAGATTTTGCGATTAGAACGTTCTTGCTTATTACTCTGGATTGATCGGTTATCTCTAGGGTTTAGTTGGGTTGTTTTGCGCATCTGAGGATCATTAGTTATGAATACGTTTTGACAATTTGACGAATTTAGAGACATTAGTAATCGTTTAGATAGTGTGTTGCCTCCTTAGAACACAACAGCTTGAATTTGAAGTTTTGAGTTTTCCCTTTTTGGTGTGCAGTTGCTGATTTACTGCTGTGGAGAAACAGGACTGGTGCAGTCATTGTCCTAGTCTCCTCTACTGTGTTCTGGTTTCTGTTTGAGAGAGCTGGTTACAATCTCTTGTCTTTCGTCTCCAACGTTCTGCTTCTTCTTGTTGCCATCCTCTTCCTATGGGCCAAGTCTGCTTCCCTACTCAACCGGTAACAATATGGACTTTCTGTTTCACTGTTTGAAAAATAATTGGAACGATGCTATGAGAAACTGACTAATGTATGATTTTGTTTCAGACCTTTACCACCAGTTCCCAATATGGAGATCCCTGAGGAGTTTGCAGTTAAGGCTGCTGATGATTTTTCGTGTTTTGATCAATCGTGTGTTGTCAATTGCAAGTGATATCACCATTGCTAGAAATCCCATTCGTCTCCTTCAGGTTAATACTTTAGCAGAATTATTTTTTTTAAATCTTTTTTTTTTCTTGTATATAGTCTTTAAATCATTCTCGCTGGCTTTTGCTGTTAAATAGATGTCACTGGTCTTGTGGGCGATATCCTATGTGGGGACGTTAATCAACTCCCTCACTCTTGTCTACATTGGTGAGTGTCTAACCTTTTTTTTTCCTTGAGTATAGTGTTATAATCTTTCAGTTTATATGAGTTACTGGTTTATCTATAACAGGGATTCTTCTAAGTCTTTCTGTTCCTATTGTGTACGAGAAGTACCAAGACCACATCGACGATAAACTGAACTCGACTTCTAAAGTCATTCGCAGTATCTCAATGAAGATTCCGATGATGCCCGTAAGCAAAGAAAAGAAGTACCAGTAGTTAGTGTAAGTAAAGCCTTATCATCTGACAACGTTTCTGGTCATATGACTTGGCCAAGATGGTTTAGTTATTCTCACTGCTGTTTTACTGAACGGCTGCATTGTTCTTTTCAGTAGCTAAAGGTGAAAACAACTGCTGATTTGTTCACAAGACTAAGTAACACACAAGAAAGAGCCCCATTACTGGATTGCTTGCTCTAAGAGGATGATCAAGCAGCGGATCAAAGTGAATCGCAGTACAGTTTTTTGTTCATTTCTTTCTGATTTGGCTTTCTAGGTTTTTTTTTTTTTATTAAGTTCTTCTTAGCCTCTGTTCTATGTTCATAGAGTTTCTGGGGGTTTTTCCGTTTGGCTGAGAACTATTCGTCTTTTAGTTTACACGAATGCTTTGTGGGATTGTTGTTGCAGTAGAATCAAGAAAGATAAAAACACTAATACAGTTTGAGTGGTTATTGTCCAATAACAATTGCTTTTTCTTGAAGATTATAGTTGACTGATTAAGAAGTATCACATATGCCGTGAAAGTGACGTATGCTTCTTCAAGAGGACTTCTACGTGGTTGAAGTGTAAATGAAACAACCTAGCAAATAAACTTTGAAAAAGATGGGAGACATTTCTGAAATTGAAGAGTTTGTTTCCCTCAAACTATAGTCTTACACTTTCCAAAGATAAAACATAAAAACCTCAGAAAATCATAAATTTTACTGGATGAGATTCATTATGTACTAGTCAAGCAATGATAGAACCGAGTATATATGAAACAAATAACATAGTTGGTTGTCGACGAAGTGATGTGTTTTTTTTACTATTGCAGCCAGCAAGAGATTTCACTTCTGTACTGTTCTTTTCTTTTCATAGAGAAGAAACACGGAACAATGCAAGCTTACGAACCAGTGAGAAATGGGATCTGAGCCACCGTTGTTGGGATCGAAAAATGAACACTTTGAATCGCCAAGTAAGCCGCGATACCAGCAGCATAACCAGCAAAAGCAAAACCACTTACCTGCATAGAGAAAACAAAAACAGAGTTTCTTGCTCAGAGCCTCTTAAGAGTATTCAGTCTTACACAAGCAAAAAAAAAGAGAATGTATGTTTTACCTTTCGGAAGTACCAAAAGAAATCAATTTTCTCCATCCCCATGAAAGCTACACCAGCAGCAGAACCAATGATAAGCATTGAACCACCAGTACCGGCACAGAACGCAACTAGCTGCCAAAACTCGGAGTCTTGAGGGAAGGATGTGAGGTCGTACATCCCCATGGTCGCTGCAACCAATGGAACATTGTCTATGATTGCAGACACAACACCTATTGCACTAGCTATTAGCTCAACGTTTGGTATATTAGCATCAAGGTAGTTTGCAATCTCCCTGAGGATCCCAGCTGCTTCAAGGCTGAAAGAAAAATAGAAAAAGAACAACATCACAAAAGGTTTTCTAGTTCATAAGATTAGTTTAATTTAAGTTATACCTGCTAACGGATAAAAGGATGCCAAGGAAAAACAAAGCGCCTTGTGTGTCGATTCTAGACAAGGCTTGAGGTACTTTGAGCTTTTGTCTTTCTGATTCACCGTAGTGGATGGCATCAGTCAAGACCCAAAGAACTCCAAGACCCAGCAAGATACCCATGTAAGGAGGCAGTCCAGTTAATGCTTTGAAGACTGGAACAAAAACCAATGCTCCAAGGCCAACTCCAAACACTAACTTCCCTCTTGGAGCCATCTTTTCAGAAGCTAATACATCTGATGAATCCTGTCCCTTTTCGTTTACCTCACTGAGGAAGACAAAAAAAAAACAAACTCAAATCAATCACTCTGCATTTACGAGACAACTGAAGCCTAGTTTCTGTTTCTGTTCGAGAATGGGAGAAAGAGTTTATAACCTGCTCAAGGACATGAGGGCTAGCGGAACAGCAAGAGATATGGCCGAAGGTATGAAAAGGCCCTGTAACCTAGACTAATCAGTTGTGCTTGAGGAAGAAAGGTACTCTGGTCACATTATGTCACAATCTCAGAAGAGAAGAAGAACCTGTATGGTCGGCAAGGTGGATATCTGACCATGAATCCATAGCATAGTTGTAGTAACATCACCAATTGGAGTCCATGCTCCTCCTGCATTCGCTGCTATTACCACAACAGCTCCTAGAAGTCTGCCCATTGGTTAAAACATGTTTCCTTCAGAATCTTAAGAGGTCTATATCTACAGACCTAATACGTTCCTCACTGTGAACAACTTAACCAAGAAACTAACTAAAAGAAGCATAAAGGAAGAAAGTTTTTCATACTTGCGGTATTCAGATTGAGGAACCAGTTTCCTGAGTAAAGAAACCATGACAATGGTAGAGGTCAGGTTGTCTAGAATCGAACTGAGGAAAAAAGTCACAAAGCCGACCTGCAACACCACAAGTCAACTAAAGAGTAAACCCTTTGAAGACAGAGATAACATTCAAAGCTAGAGAGATAAAAATCATCCTACCACCCATAAAAGCGTCTTTGGCTTCCGAGTGGTTATATTGTCAGTAACCAGCTTAAACCCTTGGTGAGCATCAACAATCTCCACAATGGTCATTGCCCCCAGTATGAAAAACACAATCTCACTTACTTCAGCTGTTGCATGTTGAAGCTCTGCAACAGCTATCTCAGTTGAAGGAGCCTGTCACAAGGAATATAATTCAAATATCCAACAAATAATGAACATTCAAACTCATGTAGATTCTTACTTACCCCTATGCCCCTCACAACCCACAGACTAACAGCCATCAAAAGCCCCACTCCACTTTTATTAAAAGCTAAAGACTCTTCAAAGATGATTCCAGCGTATCCTATTCCAAACAACAACGCCATAGCAACATCCTGGTTAGCAGCGACCCAAGAATGATTAATGGCAGCTGTTCCTGTGAGAGCAGCCGCGAGAATAGCAAGAGCTTTGACTATATCCGTCTTCGGTTGATAATTCGCTTCGAAGTAGCTCGAGCTAGGCTCATCAACTGAGCAAATAGGGTCACATGATCCTGATGCGTCAAGCAAGTCCTGATTGTGGAATCATACGTAAAGGAATAAACTTTCGATTAGTTTGATCGATAAGAGGAAATGGGTACTTGTCAAAAATTGAACTTTTGTTAGATGATAATGAGGAATATACTCAAACCTCAAGCTCTGAGTCATCGAGTGGTTGAGATGGTTCCTCGAGAGAAGAGACTCTGATCTTATCCTCTGCCCTCACGAGAACACTGTGTCTGGACAGCCTCGAGTTTGTTATTCCGGAGAGTTTGGAAAGGGAGACGTTTTGAGGCAATCGGGTTGAGAGAGAGATAGGGGATGGAGTCGCGACGGTGTGTCTCTTCGTCAGTTTGTGCGGCGGCGCGAAGTGGGAGCCGACTGGTAACACCGCCATCGGCGAAGACCGGAGAGAGAGAGAGGGGGGAAAGAGTTAAGAAGTGGAGAGAAGGCGAAGAAGAATCTACGGTCGTACGGCGAAGGAGTGTGAGATTATTATCTGTCGCTGGCGACTGAAGTGAGTTTTGATTTTCAATTTATCCTCAAAATCTTGTCTTTTTACAATTTAATCCTTATTAAAAAAGTAAATTAAAGTGTAATCCCATTTTGAATATTTTAAGCCTCAGGTAACATGATTTAAATCTTTAAAGTTTAGACAAACATCAGGATTAAGATTGTTTCATAAAACTTTTTCTTTTTCTTTGTTATTGCTTTGTGAAAGTAGGAATAAAACCAAGTGTTATTAGTTCATCTGGAAAAATATCCTAGAAAGCTTACATTATGTAGTTTTGGTTTAGATGGTTTATGGACTATTTTTTAACGCTGATTTATTATGATATTACATTTATGAGAAATATTACATAGACGATTCGACAACCGATAATACTACTTCTGCCTTATGAAGCTTTATTTTTGTAGTTTGTATTAATAAAACAATCTCTCCGGAACTTTAAACCTGGATTTTTTGTCATCTGCAAAAAATTAAATAGTCTGGAGTTCGAACCCAGACTGAACGTAGAAGCCTCTAAACCTTTCACAGGATTGTGGACTTGGCTCAGCAATTCGTTGTCTTCAGAAAAAAAAGGAATAAAATAAAACGTTTTGCACGTCGCAGAAGTAGTGTTCTAGTTTGGTAGCAGCGTTATGTGTGACAACGTGAGTAAATCTTAGCCTCTCAGTTCCACTCCTAGGCGCGATTGGAGAAACATTGAGAAAAAACTTGGAATTTGAATATTTAGTGTTATAATCATTAAAGAAAGTTCAACCAGATTCTTTCTTATAGATCACCCAGATGATCCTCAGATTACAAAAAGAAATGGGTGAAATTTTGTAAATAGTAGTTATTGAACAAAAATCAAAAAGAAACACTATATGATAATATCTGCCTAGGAAAGTAAATCCAATATCCATTGATTCATTGAGAGGGTGACATAGTGTGACCCATACTAGCAGTAGCAGGTGACCATAAATCAGCACCATTAGAGTTTTCAACGTGTACAGTGGACGAGACAGGTACTAGGCATAATCCTCTGCTTCTCAAGTCTCTCACTTTCTTCCCTGGCATTACATCTCCGGTAACAGCTCCACCGTCCTGAACACCGGCAAGTCAGACGGAAAATCATTAAATTAATCAAATTTTTAATTTACATAAAATAGAAAATCATAGAGACTAATTACAAGAGAATAGTTGATCAGGTAAGGAGAGCAAAGGACTTGGATCTGGTCTTGTAAGAATTTGATGTAACCCATCGCTTCATGCAAGACAGAAGCTGCATCTGTCTGTCAGAGTGACAAAAATGGATATTTATTTCCCATTCGATTCACATCAGTAATGGAAAAGTCAAGTTCAACTATTTGGGTAGAGTGTTGTTATATTCTCATTCTCTTTCATTCCTCTAAAAAAAGAACACAATATCATTAACTAATGTAAACTGTAATGATGATCGTTCATTGCTCCAAAATAAAGAGTAAAGAAAAACAACTCGACTTTAGTTTATGACCAAGTTTCATAGTCTTTGATGTCTTTTTTTATTTTCACATAGGATGCCAGTTTACACTATACCCCAAATCGCGACTTCTTAACTTTTGGAAAACTAAATAATACTAATATATATTATAAAATGTTTTCACTTATTTGGTGAAAGTGCTTTGCTTATATAATTAAACAAACATTACGTTTAAGAAATACGTATGAAAATGTTAATTATTGAAGTATAGAGTAGAAATAAAAATTACCTTTCCGTATGGAGAAACCAGTTGCTGCAACGCTGCAATTCTTTCCCCTAACCTTTCTTTCCTTACCTATTTTTAAAGTATTGATTAGATATGAACTGTAACAAATTATAAGATAAACTTGTATAACATTATAAAACATAAAAATGTAATTACTAATGACACACCTTTGCAATTCCAACTGATGATTTATCCTGATTTTTCTTGCATTTCTTGCTTGGTTTTTGGTTATGATCCATGTTTTGCCCATTACCCGACCCGGTTCTCTTCTTCTTCACAACAGAGAAAAGGCACACAAGAATCATCTTTTAACGTTTGATAAGGCACAAAATATCATGTCGTCAAAAAAAAAGGCACAAAATATCGAAAAAATAAAACATTGTGATTTTTGTGCATGCAGATATGCACAAGACCAATTTTTATTTCTTATTTTCTACCAAAATACGCAAAGGAATAAAAAATCAGAGCCTTACGTTTGAAGATTTAGTTGATTTCTCGTTAGTACAAGTGTCATTCGAGTTCTTGCAAGTGTTAATAGTGCATGAAGAAGGATCAGAAACGGATACTCCGGAAGGAAGAGAAGGTTCTTGGAAGAGCGATTCGTCGCCGTTTTGACAGTCTCCGCTGAAACAGAGCATTTTTGACCCATTTGTACCGGAGAATACAAAACCGAAGCTGTCTTCTCCACCATCGCCACCGTTAACTTCGCGGTGGTGGTCTTCAGAGGAGCTGAGAAACCCGTCCGACAACATAAGAAGCTCCGAGAAGCTCGGGACTCCGACAGCTTCCACCATAGTTTGGTCATCTTGGTCTTCTGCGGTATCTCCCATTGTGATTTTTTCTTGATTATTTATTTATTAGAACTTTTGTGGAAGAAGCTGAGTAAGAAAATGAGAGAAGAGAGAACCATGAACTAGAAGAAAATCGTTGGTAAAATGGTTTCTCTAACCTTTTTAGGCCTTTTATAACTGGTTAAACTTGCCTGATGGATTTTTTTTTCTCGTGACTTGCCTGATGGTTGATATATTATTTACACATAAAACCCAATTATTATTTTTGCTTATACATAAATTTTATAAGAGAAAATTTTCCTGAAATCACATAAATTGCGTTTTTGAATGATAGAAAGAAAATGATACTTTTATTAGTGAATATGCAAAGAAAAAATATTGATTGGATTACAACTTCAGATCCTAATCAAATCGTTATATAACGACTCTTTACCGTATTAGTTAAGAAAAGATAAGTGTTGGTTACATGATCGATACTTGTCAGGGAGGGGGGGGTAGAACGGGAAATTTATAAATTTGAGGATAATTTTGGTCAAAGCCACCTGGCCCGAGGACACTGTAGAATTTGATTTACTCGAAGCTGATGTTCGTTTCTCGGCTTAGTAACTGCTGCCTTCTTTTCTCTCTTTCTGGAAGTTAGACATGTAATTAATGTCACACACACATTCATATCCATTTTTCAATAAACCCATACTATTACATTACTAGAAAAACCATATACTAGTAGTTTATTGAAAAAGTTGCCATTATCATGTTTATCATTAACATAATGACACTATGGCTTCACAATTTCACATAATACAACAGATACTATATCAAAGAAACAAAAGAAAGGAACAAATTTTAATATACTGACATGTACCAGGTTTGACACGTGCAAATACTGCAGACACGTGTGAGGGGGTGAAAACCACAACTCCATAATTATTAACCAGCCCAACTTGTTTTTTAGCCTGTTCTGACTCTTGAGAAGCAAAAACAATCTTCAGACACATTTTGGTTTGGTTAGGTTCGTTTCATGTAACCATTTTCGAGTTCCGACAAGGACCTAAAGACTTAGGTGTGGACTAAGAGCATCTTTATCCCTAGAGTCCATTAAAGACTCTTAATCACTTGTTTAATAATAAATTTGTGTTAAGAACTTTAGTTAAGAGATACAAAAATTTGTCTCCTCCATTGCAAGTTTCTTAAGTAAAAATTCTTAAAAAAAAATTGAAAGAATTTGAGAAGGAAGAAAGAACTAGAGAAGGAACATTTGATCTTGTGAATACACTTTTATTATCCATATCATTTATACAAGTTTCTGATAATATAACCTTTCTCTAACTCAACGTACAAAGGCTATACATATCACCTAACTTCAAAGTTTTGCAATTCACCAAAGAACAATTCAACAAGACCTACGCACTGTCTTAGTTCCGCTGCACAAAGAGTTCAAACTACCACCATTGCTATGTTAGTAAAGCTCCACTCTCATGTAACACTAGATAATTACCTATCACGCTGCTTAAGAACATACCTCAATTGTGTAGCTTGAAGGGTGGATTTGCAGCGAGAACACTTAAAGTAAGACTTCTGAAAAGGGACACCATCAGCTAAGAGAAGCTCCATAGCACCAAAACAACATTGTTTTTTGACTCTCTAGCTCACTACACACCAAAACAAAACCCTGTCCACATATCAGAACCAGAACACAAAGAAAATCCCATCAGTCCATCAAGCATTCTTAACTTATCGACATTGACAATGCTTAGCTGTTTGCATCAAATCAAGATACTCAAACAAGATGAAGCAGTAAAAAGACATCAAATTTTAACCGGACTGTAACAAATAATCAAAGGTTCTAGCCATCACATGCTATTGCTATCGCATATCAGGTCAGATACTAGGAAACAATTGAAGAAATACTATACATGAACTTGATCAGTGGTGCTTGTGAGATTTATTTTCCTTCTTCTCACTTCTCCTCTCATCTTCTTTCTATGTTCCTCTATGCCTCTTAACTTTTTCTTCGCATGCCCATTCATAAAGACACAAACTTGAACATACAGTCTCAATCTAAAAAATCATATCATCCACAAACACAACGATTCAACACTAAGTAAAAGTTTCGACCTTTCAACCGACTCAAAACTACCCATTAAAAACTGAGTATGATCTTTCACTTACAAACGAAGCAATTCAACAAAGCCCTAGATTTTATCGGGAAACAAAAGAGAAAGTATTATCAAACAGAGAAGAGAGTACATACTCTCGGAAGAAGAAGGATCTTCGCTCTGTGCTCTGCTTCTCCATTATCCTTCCCTCCTCCTCTCTATTGATTCAAGGAAAACATCAGAGAGAATATTGATTCAATTGAAACATACAATACCCAAAGGGCCTCTCTGCTTGTACTTCCAATCATGAGTATTATCAATCAAAAGTGAGGAAGAGAGAAGACAATTCATCTGATGCTCTAGAGCTGACGAGAGATTCCAGAGGAAGCAAGAGAGAATGAACGCGTTTGTAACCGAAGAGAGAGCGTCTCTACGCTTGACGCGTGGCAACTAAGAGGCGGACCTTCTACGCCTTACGGAAGAGGCGAGTCTATGCTTTTCTTTTTTTTTATTAATTTTTTAAATAAATTTGCTTTAAGAGGCGTCATTAAAACTTGCGATAAAGATGCTCTAATACTCTACCGTCACAGTGTATTGTCCTTAGCTACATGATGAATCACTCGTACCCAAACAATCCCTACTCTCTCCTTCGTTATTACATCACTGCCACTTCGCTATGATGAGTTTCTTTCATTACTAAAAATGGATGATATTATTTCTTGTCAAGTAATGGGATGTTTTTGACTATAAAAATGTAAAATTATATCAATTTATTGAGGATGAAGCAAACAAACAAGAAACTACTCAAACAAGACATGACTGATTGAGCAGTCAACAAATGCCTGCAGCAAAAGTCAAGAGAAACAAAAGGAAAGAAAAAGACACATGAGCAACCTCTGTTCTTGATACAGCTATTACACTAAGATCAAAAGTAGTATAACTGATGGTACCGTTTAACAAATCACTGAAACCTTAGGAAAAAACTTGTCGAAATCTCTTAGGGGAATGACGTCGAACAGGTGGTGTGCGTGATCATTCAAAACAAATCTCTTTTAGCTTCTTGGCAGCAGATTCGTCGATTGAATACTGCAAACGGTTAGAAACTAATCAGCAACCCAAAGAGTATCCAGAACCTACGATTCACAGAGGACAAAAAAAAGGAATCTAAGCACCTTTTTGAGTACCCATAGTGAGTGATTATAAGCTCGTTGGAAGAGTTCATCAAGGGGTGTTTCGCTTACATCGACGTCACGGTAGTTAACGAAATTCTCCCTCGCGTATTTGGCGTAGTAGGGCCTTGTGTCCGCCGGCAAAAGCCGCACTAGCCTCAAAACGCCGCCGTATACTCTCAGCACCTTCTTCATTTCCCACTACCTTCTGCAGCACGTTACACAACATAGGCTTTTAAGGGGCTTTTTATCATTCCATTATGGGCCCATCTTGATTAAAGACATTTCAGACCGGTTAAACTTATTAATTCATGATCGCAAACCTGTTGTAGTAGACCATTTCTATAAATAGTAAACCGGTTTCTCTATCCATTTCTAAACAAAAATTTTCATAATCATAAATTTATAACATACAAATTCAAATGAACCTATCCAATTTTTTTATTTTTTGAAGAAATATTTATTTCTTTGGCCTCAACTTTTTCACTTTAGCATCACTGATTTTTGCAATGCTACAACTTCGAGGTCTTCAGATGCACAAGTTAATTAAAACCCTTCATGATTAAGAATCAAAATCTACCTTCTCCTTCTTTTTCTTGATCCAGTACTAGTTGACTCCGTTGCTCCACTCTTATTCTCTGTGACTGGTTCGGTTTGTTTGCTACTTCCAGCAACAGATGTCTCACCTTCACGTTCCTTACATGTTCTTAACTTCTCAACATCTTCCTTTGAAGACACTGTTTTGCTTGTTGAAAAACGCGTATTCCTAAACCAGTTATTAACCTATACAGTACATAAACACAGCTTATAAGCTGAAATGAAATCAACTAAAAAAAAAGAGAGAGAAAGAAACCATTTACTAGGAGGTAACTCCTTACTTGTTTAACTGTCATCTGTAGCTCTTTGGCTAAGTTCTCCCTTGTGCTAATGTCTGGATATCGGTTCTCATGAAAAGATTCGAATAATCTCTGCATAAAAGTGGAAACTTTAAACTGAAATCTCTTTCACAATGCCTCGGCGTAAAGACAACTATACTTTGTTTACCTGAGTTTTGGGATTTGTCTGTTTAGATGATGCAGAGCTGCTTTGTTTGCCAGAACAACCATCTTCTCTGGGTGCTTCTTGTGGCGCTTTCAAAGTAACCTTTTTATTTTCTCTTTTAGGTTTCTGATCTTCTGCTATGGAAGGCTGTTCCAGAGGTACAGTGTTCCCTTCATCTCCTGACTCGAAGTCTTCTTTTCCAGCTATTTTATCCCAATCCTCATCATCACTTGATGACGTAGGAACGTTCTCATATTCCTCCTGCACATATAAGATATATCATCATAGGTGTTCGAAAAAACCAAGTAGAAGATCAATTATCTAAAATGTGATAGAACACTCACATCATAGAGCTTTTTGTAGTCCAGCCTTTCAACCTTCCTCCTCCCCGGAACATCTTCACCAATCCCAGCATCTGTTGACTCTGAGATGGAAACATCTGGGAGCTTAGATTTCTTTCTTCCTGGCTTCCCACGTGGCGTAACTTCATCTTGCTGATCAGACTCATCGCCTTTGGAGGAAGTCTCACCATCCTCAGAGTCTGAATCATCTGAATTTGAACTTTCTTGCATTTTATCTTCATCACGAGCTGGAGCATCAGGATCATAGTCATCATCCTCAGAATCATCAGATGGAAGGTTCATTATATCATTTGCATCTTTAAATGATCCAATCATTTCCTCAGATGCAGATTCATCAGAACTTCCATCTTCGTTCTCAGACTCATCACTGTCGTCATCACTGCCATCTTCATCACCTTCATTATCATTCAAACCATCCGGATCATACTCTTCATCCTCAGAATCATCAGAAGGAAGATCACAGTCCAGATTTTGACCTCCACCACCAGCCATTGCTGCTGCTGCCTCAGGAAATACTTTCTACACAAAGTGTCAAGTCAAGTGTCTTTTTAAAGTTTATACTTCTTTTTAACATTTAAAACATTGTCTAATATACCTCCCAACTGTCGCTGACTGAGAGCTTTGTCCCTAAAGAATCATTGAGCAACTCAAAACTATAATCTTTGCAAGCACATCCAGGGCATAACCAACTTTCATCATCCGGCGGAACTACAAAACAGACAAACAATTAATAAAAAAAACTAACAAGAACTGCTCAAAAACACAATACCAAGTACGTAAGGCAGAAGTGATTACTATCTTCTTTACGCAAAGGTGGTTGAACACAGTACTGGTGAAAGCCTCGATCACAAAACCCATCACATAGTACGATATCGTTATCAATACGTACGTCCTTCGAACCACATTTTGAACAGAATATCTGAAATCAAACAAGTGCTCCTATTAGCAAGTACTTTCTAGAGACACAAAGCTTGAGTTTGGGAATGAATATTTGGTCTTACATCCTCACTAGAGATCTCTCCATGAGAATTAAATAAAGACTCTGGAATGTTCCCTTCGGCGCAGAGTGTGTCCAGATGCTGAATAAGCTCTCTGATTTTAACCTTGCGTCGTAGAATCTCCTTCTTAGCTCGTTCAAGCTCTTTCTCTGGCCTTAGCTTTTCCGCGCTACAAAAGAACACATAATCAATATCAATCTCACACAGGACAAAGGAGAAAACAAAAACGGTTAGAAAGAGACAAACCTTGAACCTTTCCAGCCTTCTAAAGAATAAGCATCAATGAGGCTTTGCTCGTAGCTAATCCGGTTTAGAAAGTACCTAAGTTTCTTCTTGATCCTTGTGTACTCATCATCTTCTCTAACTTCTACTTTATTAATACAATTCTTCCTTTTCTTTGATTCATTTACAGGCGTAGGATTAACATGAACAGAAGCAGCTTCTTTACATCTCTGAGCTCTCTTGTGACTTGAAGCCAGCACATTCTTTTTACCACCACCTCCTAGCTTATTGGAACTCCGTTTGATCTCAAATTGTCCACGGCAAGGAAGACCAAGAACAAGTTCACGATGCGAGCCTGTAAATTTAGTACCAGAACTCTTCTTTACGGTCACAAGGGTTCTTGATTCTTGTTCTTCTTCACCAGAAACCCCATTGGCTATCATCCTCTGTCCATTACCGTTTACATCTTTCGCCGATTCCTCAAGATGTTTCATGTGACTTTCAGCCTCTGGAGTTGGAGTAACCTCTCCTCCATTAGTCTGGTCCAAACCAGATCCATTACTCCTAGTTCTCCTTCTATTAGCTCTATCCATGTTTATGATGCTCCTCTCCAAGAAGATATATATACTTGATCAGATTCCTAAACCTGTCTCCAACTTATTTACTGAACAAAATAGAGATGCAAAAGAAAAAAAAAAAGTAAATGAGAATGGTGAAACAAAAGCTCATAGATCTGAATTGATATAAGCAAAAACGCAATAAACTCACAAAGAAAGATGGCAGGTTCGTAATTATTCTCTGGGATTTTGCTTAGTGTAGATTTTTAAAACAAGAAACAGATCGATGATCCTTGATTTCGCTCGATGCGCGATGGGAGGGGGAGAGGGTCGATACAATAAGCGATTCCAAGAATCTTAATCCTATAAGCTGCTGCGATAACAAAACTCAGCTCTTAATTTTCCACGAAATTAAAAATAATAATTGAAAAAAGAGGTAAAGCCGCGGAAATAAACGAAAAAACTTTACCCTTTGGTTCCCTCGCCCGCGAAATGTGATTTTTTCAATAACCGCGAAACGGAAGAAACTCGGTGGTGGTTGGTTGGTTGGGTGGAAGAAGAGAAGCGAGATGAGTTTGAAAAAGAAAAAAAAAAAAGAAGCCTTTTGCCCAGAAGGGGACGAACAAAACAAACGGTGCGTGTTTCATCTTATTGGGCCTCTATATTTATTAATGGGCCTGATATATTTGACTCGAATATTTAGACATGTATTCATATGCTTGTTTTCGTTCTTGTTTTCTATGATTTCTGTATCTTTAGATCTTTCCTATTTATTTAGATTTGATTACATTGGATCAGAACACTAGTTTAGTAGGCATAAACTAACAAATCTTAGACTGTTTTCTTGTACTATTAAACGCCGCTGTGCTAATCACATTAACAATATAATTAATATATAATGCTTGATTGATTTCACACTAGCTACCAAAGCTATATATAAGTTTATATTAGATCTCTGGCCATTATATAGCATCTAGACGGTAGTTCCTTATTTCTTTTTAAGTATATACAATTTTAAATGAATGGTTATAGACAGTACTGGTTATAGATGTTTAAAAAAAACTTAGAAAGGTATATAGACGACATGACTCATGGCGCTTACGCTAATCATGTCTTTGTTAATTATGAAGCTATGTGTCGTGTTGCTGAAACTGTAGGACGAAATAGTATGATTAGACAGAGACATCATCGAGCATATCGACGAATGAAGATTGCATTCATTTCAAGAATCGCAATCATCGACCAATTTGATTGTCGCGTGTAGACAAATTACATAACCATTTCGGTTTGAGAATTTAAGGCGGTGGTAACTTAGGATTCCTAATAACTGAATCCTATCACTAGTTTGTTCTTGTAAGACTGTACCACCCAAGAGAAAATGCCCAATAAATTCTCTTGTTAAGTTTCTTGGATATGGACTTCGTCCTTCTCTTTGTGCTTTGCCTTGCCACTCATGCAACTCTTGATCTCTTCTTGTATTTTTAGACATGCATATGTTTTACGTGAAAATTAATTGGATTTTTTTTCTTGCTAGTATCAAAGATATCGACGCTTTAATTACTCAAGAAGAGCCGCTTAGTAGTTCAGCTAGCTGGTTTAAAAAAACGCTTTTGTTTAGTTGGATTTTAGTTCAAGTAGTTCGAATAGTGTGCTCAGAAAATATAACTATTCTGTGTGAGTATTAAATATTATATAAAGATAGATTCTAGACTTTTAACTCCTAGAAAGTTAATTGAATACCTACTTGTAATTTGTTTGGATGCCAACTTGAACTAGTTGCTGACTTGTTGGTTATCAGAATCTACAAGTCCACTATATGTTTGGCCCTTTGGGTGACCAACATGCCTTGAGTTCACACTCTTCTTGTAACTTTGATTTTAAAAAGTTTTGGGATTGATAGAATTTGATTAGTAAGACCATCTCCAATCAGAGCCGGTTCTAGTAGTTAGGTGGCTAAAAGTCAAATAAAAAATGTGGTCGGAGCCATTCGAACCTACAACCTAGAACACTTACAACACCAAGCTAAATCACTCTGATACAAAGAAATTCATGTCTAAATGCGGCCGTTTAAAATCATAATAGTTTGCGGTCGGAAGCACAAGCTTCATTAGCTTCCTTCCAAGGCCGGCTCTGTCTCCAATGATACTCTATTTTTTTTCTCTATAATTTACACCAAAATAGAATAATTTTATTATAGTGTAATTTTTTTTTCAATGGTGTTACTATATAATAAAGTAATTGTGTTACTTTATTATAGAGTGAACTATAGATGAATGTTACTTTTTCACTTCAAATATAAAATAAAATATGACATGTTTCTATATTCACTCTATTAACACTATTAGAACAAAAATTACTCTAGTTTAATGTAAATTATAGAGAAAAAAAGAAAATCTCATCGAAAATGTTCCTTTTTTTTTAGGTAACATCATCGGAGATTCTCTAATACTAAAAACTAAAAATAACTGAAAAGAAGAAACAACGGTTCTTTATTTGATTATACAAGGACAACCACTTCGTCATTAAGAACGACCAATATAAATACTAGAGAGTTACACGTGGGTCTTAGTGTCCCTACCATCGAATTTATAGTACACAAATGCGTCATTAGTAGGTTTTCATCGACCAAGAGAACTTTTATAAGTACTTTTTAAATAAGCCCTACCTTAGCTGTAACCACTATCACACTGAAAAAGTTAACGCGTATGCGTTTTTTTCTCTTCTTCGCTCGCTCGTTTGACCATTCAAAACGAATTTCAAAGACATTCACATGCAGTTTGTCTTTCTATTCTCACGCTTCAAACGTTACTAATTTTCACATTAAAAATATCTTCAGGTTATTACGTATGTATTTATTGTTGATTATAAAACTTTTTTTAAGTTCATTTACAGTTATTTACCAGCCCGTTTCGAACAAAAATATCCAAATCGAATATTTTCTAAAATAGCTTCGGTTAAGGGGGTGAATGGTTTTCCCGCTACCACCCGCAAACACAGCTTTTGCGGTTGATAGCGGTTATCGGCAGTTTGCAACAATCACTCAAATCGCTTTAAACCGCTTCAAACCGCTCCGAATCTCATAAATTCAGAAGCTGGCTCTAGCTAGCGTTTACGGTTGCGGGAGAGTAAACTTTTTTTCTTTTTTTAAAACAATATATATACAAAAGTAAAAATATTTAATTAAAAATTTAAATTGAAATTATGAAAATATTAAAATATATGCATTATATTTTAATTAATATTATAAAATTTTATAATAAAAACAATTCAATAAATTTTCAAAAATTAAAATTATAACTTTCTAAATATAAATTTTATATTTATTATAATTTTATGATTTTTGATGTTTTTTATAATTATATTAAATGTAAATATTGTTAATTTATTATTTGACTGTTACCGCATTTGGTAGTTAACCAGTCATAAGTCACTCGCAAACGCACCAATTTTTAACCGCAATACCAGTCGTATAAATCTCTTAAAACCGCTAGAAACCGCAACCGCCCGCATCCACAAACTCTCTCAACCGCAACCGCTGCGTTTGAACCAGTCAGGCCTTAACTCAAATCAGCTATAGCGCGTTCCGCTAATCCAAATCTAAAATCTCGTTCGCAATTGTAAATGATAATCAGGAGAAGATAAGATTCACCTTATTTCTTTGGATGTCAGGGATTTTTCATGTCGTTTTCGGAACCCGATAAACTTTATCAAAACTTGTAATCTTTATCATCGTTAAAGCGCCAACCGAACAAGAGGTAAAAATCAAATTACTAACCTCTGCGAGAAAAGCAAATGCAAGAAGCGGGATTGATGACACCACCAAACTCCCTCTTGAGACGTTCTTCAACCTGTACAATTATAGTCTAACAACATTACCAACGAAATGTCAAGTGACCAAATTTCGACACCGAAATATGACACTAATCATAGAAGACATGTAAGAATCGACCACAGCTTTGACATTCACAGTCTTCAAGAATCAAAGAGCATAAGATCATCTCCAATGATTTATTTTATTTTTTTCTCTAAAATAGAGTAACTCTATAATAGAGTTGAATGTTGTTCTAATGATACTCTATTTTAGAATGAAAAATAGAGTGATAAACAAAAAATAAAAAAATTACTCTACATATAAAGTAGAAAATATGTTTATATTATTATAAAGTAGAAATATAGTACCATTAGAGCATTTTTACTCTAATTTCTATTTTTGAAGGGAAAATAGAGGAGGGTTGGAGATGTCCTAAGTTGAGACTTGCAAAACCTAACTCGGGGTCAAGGTGGAGAAAGGTGACCAACAAACTCTAGAAATAGTACTAGAAGAAGGCTGCCACCAAACCCAAGGACCATAAAAAAGAAAGCCAGAAAAGGAGATTTAGAATGAGAGAAGCGGAGTTGATAAA
Source organism: Brassica napus (assembly GCF_020379485.1). NCBI lineage: Eukaryota > Viridiplantae > Streptophyta > Magnoliopsida > Brassicales > Brassicaceae > Brassica > Brassica napus. The sequence continues at coordinate 97,404 of NW_026016596.1, read as the reverse complement.
AAATAAATAAAAAAATGAGAGAAGCGGAAGACAATAATCGGGTGGACATACAAAGAAGCAAAAACGAAAGGGAGAGAAGGGAGGTCTCCAGCGTCGCGGTACACGCACTCATATACCTACTAGACGTCAAAATTATAACTCAATACGGTTTAAAGCTCGAGAAAAAATTGATGAGAGAGAAAGATGAGTCGAGAAAAAAAATTGATGAGAGAACTGAATATAAATTTTGTTCTTAACTAGGTGAAGGATATGAGTTCAGTCTGTTTTACAAAAGCCACCCTTAACAGTATCAACCGGTAGCACATACGAATCCGACTAATCCTGACAGTGAAGTAGCTTGACCGGAAAACCAGTCCATCAACCAGATCTTCACTTAGATCTTCTGCTAAAAATCGACCTCCAATGAAAGTATGTACTATACCATGTCCCAAAAATACTACTAGAAACATATTAAAACATCTTTATTAAACCAAGCATTTTTACACGTTTATTATCATTTATTTGTTAATTTTAGTTATACGTTTATATATATATATATATATATATATATATATATATATATATATATTTACTCGTACAGCTAATGAAACATACAATATTTCTATAGAACAAGTTGCACTATGAAAAATAAACATATGCTTAAAAGTTGAAACGAATACAAATATATACTATGACATCGATCTGTATTGATTCTTAGACAACCAAGTCTGTAATGTTTAATCGTACAAACATTGAGATTGTATCAATAGTTTATTAGTGTGTTAGTATAGTTTATTAGTGTATTTTTTGGTTAAGAATATATACATCCTTCACAAGTGAACCATAATGTACTGGTACCATCAATCGGTTCAGCTGTGGTTAGGACCGAGGTGGAGTTCTAGCGTTGAGTGGATGCATGACTCGAAGTCCTATTTAACAGTAACAAACTGATCTTTGACAAAAAAAAATAGTGACCAAACTGGTAACTATCAAAATCAATCATTTAGATAGTAAAAAAACAATGAACTAATTAATCAAGAATAATATTACGGACGTTTAACCTAGAAGACTACAAAGTTCGCATCACATGGGATGAGAATGAGATATATATAAGCTCGAAATTAGTTCCTACATAATTATCTCTTGGTTGTGTTTATTACTAATGACTAGGGGCGGAGTCCCCGCGCAAGCGCGGGGTTGTTGATAATTAGATGTGTTATAATACTTTTAAAATGTTGTAGGAAATGTTGTGGAGGATATCGTCAATGCAGGATTGATGGTTTGTAATTCCAATGGTGATGCTATCTTTTGGGGCAGTTCGTATTTGGTGATAGTATCTTCTGCATTAGAGGCTGGAGCACTTGCACGAATTTCTGTAGCACAACTATTATATTTTAGAGGTTTTGCTTGGATAGTATTTAACGTGATCGTCTTAGCTTGGTAAAATTGATAAATGATCATAACTTCTTTTACAATATAGTTGTTGTGGTCCAGAATATGAAGTGGTGGGCCATATAAAATTGCTTTGCTTGTTTTACAAAATCGTCAAGTAGAAAAAATCATATATCAGATGCATTGGCAAAAGGACCACCAAAATATATTTTTTTGGTTTAGGATAACACAATTTTATGCAATATTTAGTTGGGCCATATAGGTTTAACGTTGAAATAAATAAAATCTAAGTCCATTATTTTTTTCAGAAATTGGGCCATGTTTTGTGTTGAAATAGAAAAGCTTTGTTCTCTTCGAGCTTGAGACGACCGTCTGAGAAGGCCCCTTCCTGTTGCAAAATTTGATTTGCCTGGTTAGGAATTTTGAATTGAGGTAAGGAATTATTCGGGAATCTCATGGTATTCTTCTAAACCTGCAATAAGGAAAGTCAACTGGGGGCTAAATGTTTGAGACAATGCTTATTGTATATAGTTTTGTTGAACAGAGAAGTGAAGGTCGTGTGACATATCTGTTGTTTGTGGCAAGCCATTGAAAACTTCACTGTAGACGATATTAGCGATGGTGTTTGCCAAGCTACCATATCTTTAGTCCTTTTGGTGTTGTAATGTCTAAAATATTTAGTCCTTTTGGTGTGGTCACTCTTGAGAGTGCCACATATAATTGACCATGGCTAAAAACAGGCTTTGGCAAGTACAGAGCAACCTTAGCCAATGTTTGGCTTTACTTTTGTTTAAACAGGTTTTTACCTTTCTTTTTAATTGCAAAGAGAAGCTTTAAAATCCAAGGCTTTGTTTGCTGCCAAAGAAACAATAATCAATTACAAACAAAAAGTCTAATCTCAGATGACACAAATGACAGATTCATAGCTTTTGCTTCAAACTGAAACCAAAAGGAAAAACAACAGAGTAAAAGCTGTTTGTATTGCAGAGACAGAAAAAGACAAACAAATGACCGTAACACAAAGGTTAACATTTCTACTTAACCTCAACTCTTATATATGTCATCTGTTAAACCAAATCACGAGCTTCTTATATCTCATCTTTTAAACCAAATCATGAGCTTCTTATATCTCTCCTCTCAATGGGTTACATCTCTCAACGATTGTATCATCTTGTTGGCTACCACCACCTGCTGAATCCAAGCTCAAATTTCTTTGTGTCTTTCTCTGTGATCACAATCGTCATCAATATAGCAGGCTCTTTCCTGCTGACAGTCAACAAATCAAAAATGCTTTAGAGAATGCGCTTAAAGAGAGACTATAACCTAGAGTTTTTTTAAAAGAGAAAAATAACCAACACTTGCGTACAACTAAATCTTGGATATGTTGTTCGAACAGAAATGTGACTCTTTTAAAGCAAAACACAACACCTTTCATCAATGATGATGGCTTCTTTAATGCAACTTAAGGGGAGGTTTTCAGTACCCATTGCTTTAGAAAAACACTGTTTCTCCTTGATCAATCGAGCCATTGCTCAAAAAGGATATTCTCTCTTCCTACAATAAAACCATTTACAGCACCTAAGTGAATTAATATGTACAAAATAAATGCTACTTGATTCCAATTCAGTTTTATGAGTTTCGTGTTAACACACCTTGAATCAAGGTCCTTGATCAATGCTGGTTCCGGCACAGCTAGTTTCTGCTCTTGGCTTTTTACCTTCATTTGTTTCCCTAAAGAAAACCTAAACGGAGTTTGATCAAACTATGCATGGTATCACCATCTGTTAACAATAAGAAAATAATATTTAGAAGAAATTCGCAACCTTACACAAAGGCAAATATGCGTAACCAACCCAAAAATTGAAACAAACCTGTGCGTAAAGAGTAATCATCACCTTATGGGTCAAGATTCCAATACAGCCACATCAGTCTCTTTGAGACTATAGGAGGTCCTGTAATACTAAAACATTCCCTCAAATTTCAAGCTACATATCTTACTTTATGCAGCATGGCAAACAGATACAGTTAGACGATTTAAATCATTGGGGCTATTCGAAAACAAAATTAAGATAAAAAATAAAATAAGATGCTTCGTGTTACAATACCTTCTCATCAAGGATAAGTAGAGTGATTCTATGAATTCACCATGTTCTTCATACTTTCCGAGTCCCAAAAACGGAGAAGCCGAGCGATAACGAACTGCGACGATCGACCGAGGCGAAGAGCGTCGAAGGCATTGCGCAACAGCAGCATCTGAAGACAGTTACGAAGATTCTTTGTACGCTTGATAAAGGAGATTAACTGGGAGCGTTTAGGAAGGTGGGGGAGAGGAAGAGAATCGACAAAGGGTCTGAGACGGCGCTTAGGGTTAGGGAGGATGAGTGATTTTCAGAGACACGGGATCGATAAAGGGATATAACCTGAACCGTCTCTTATCATATTAACATATTGGGCTATGTAATGGTTTAAATGGGCTGGGCAGCTAACTTAATTTTTTTTTCAAGACGAGTCCTTGATGATATGGCAATTTAATTGGCTAGGAATATTTGTGACCATATGGCAGTGTTTAGAGAACTCCAATTTAGTCTCTTTTATATAGTAGGATTTAGTCCGGGAAGAAATGAAAACCTTGTTAATAACTATACGAGATACTCCACTTGTACAAGTAAAAACTCTACGAGATATCAAACAGATTACGTAACCCAAAGCACACATGAATTAATGAACCTTTTTTTTTTTTTGAAACTTATGAATTAATGAACTTGAATGGAATCATTCCTGCAAAATTTTAAAAGAATCAGGATGGATGTTGGAGACCCTACAATTAATTGACTATTCACAAAAATAATACTAGCACTCATTCATTTTTCCTATAGATATTCTCTACATTTAAATTTAAGTGTTTGTTGTTATCCCATTATAAAAGTAGAGGTTATGGCATTATGCACATATTGTAAACCTAACCCAAAGATACTTCAATACAAACAAAATTAATAGCTTTGGAGATATTAACTGTACATCAAACTCATAAGTCATAACTTTAATGTTGATATTGAAGCTTTAATAAGAGAAAGCTTTGGTATTGAAGTGTACAATAAGCTAGCTTATATTCACACTATACCCTAAGCATGTCGACGTGAGGAGTGTATACAATCATTACTACATTTACAGAACGAAAGTGTAGATTGTGAAATAAATTATATAATTTTAATCGAGACATATATAAGAGGAAGAGTTGCTATCTTTACGCAATTGGCCAATGAAAACACACAGAAATGGTTGTTCTCTCTGTCGGATAAAGAAGAAACCCTCTCCTATGACCTCTTTTTTGTTCCTTTCTCTTGAAGAAACACAGTACTCACATAATAATATATATATCCAATAGCAAAATAAATAAATTCTTCAAATATCCTCTTGTGTGTAGCGAATATATGTCATAAATATAAAATAAAATGTCATACTTGATTATAATTTTTGTTCCATTTGCAACTGGTGTACTGTTCAACAGCTGAGAAATAAAAATAAAGATGTGTATACTTTGCCATGATTCGTGTATTCTGAATTAAGCCAAGACAAAATGACTCGAGTGACCACATATAGGAGACTGCATCTTATGATATTACAATACTAATCGAGATCAATGATCTATTTTGGAACTTTAAGATGAATGATCACCTTAAAAGTATATGATCACCTTAAAAGTACAGTGAGTCACAGCCAAATTTACATGCATAAAACTGGTCGTCTATGTGGTTTAAACGATTTTTTTGTATATGCTATGCTTTTTAAGACGTACATGTAACAAATTTATGCAAATTAGAATACTTTTTGGCGTTTTAAACAATAAATTTTCAAACCCATAAAAATGAAATTTATAAAGCATTGACAGTAAACAGTTACTATACCAACCATCAGAAGAGACCAACAATTTCTGGCAAGAAACACTTATAGAAATGTTTTAAGAACAGTACAGAAGAAAGAATTTGCGAATTCATTTTTGGTCAGATAAACATTGTAAGACGAGGAGTAGAAAGCGAATTTATGCAGTTTATTAAAAGAAAAAGTAACAAACATATCCCTAATTTACCGCTGCAACGTTTTTTCTTAATGCGACTGTTAAAGAAAAAAACTTCAGAAATCCAGAATCAAAAGATCATCATCCACCACTACCCTTAACGGCGCGAACGAACCTCACAAAACTCCAACACTACTGCGAGTACGGTCAAACCAGAGAACTCGCAATCTCTCTCCGTCCACGTGTCTCTCATGCGTAGCCAGGTTGGAAAGAATATATCCTCTGCGCGTGTATCATCAGGGAGCGCGTGGCCTTTCCCAACTGGAGATTCCGCTAACAAACAGAGGGCAAAATAGTCATTTAACACACCGGAGATCTCTGTCTTCTCGCTTTCCCCTCTCTCTCTCTCTGTTCTTAAAATTAAACAGACTCTCTCTTTCTCCGGGTCACTTGCGAGGACTGGAAAAAAAAATCAAAACTTTCTCTTCTCCGAGTGCTCTTAAGCTTAAGAAGCAGAGGTTTCGAAAAATGGAGAAAAAGCAAGGATTTTTCTCTGCTCTCAGAGGTCTCTCTCCGTCGCGTTCAAGGGCAAGGTCTCGCTCAGTTAGTCCCGCTCGGTCTAGCTCCCCGATGAAAGCTCTCTCCTGGGGGAAGAAGAACTCCACCGGCGGCGGGTACTGTCTGTCTCAGCCGGAGCTTTCAATCGGGAGATCCGGAAGCTTGAGGCCTGTGATGGAAGGTCCCGATCCAGACGAAGAAGGAGGAGTAGGAGGAGGAGGAGGAGGGAACGTAGGAGACTCGAAACGGCTCGGGTCGGGTCTAGGCCACTGGGTCAAGGGACAGCTGTCACGCGCTCCTTCCGTCGCCGCGACAGCCGTTTGTCGGAGAAATGATCTGAGGCTTCTTTTAGGAGTGATGGGAGCTCCTCTCGCTCCCATTCACGTCTCTTCCTCCGACCCTTTGCCTCATCTCAGCATCAAAAACACTCCAATCGTAAGCCTCTCTCTCTCAGAGGGTCTCATTTTTGGTGAAAGAGTGACGTCATCGTTTCGTTTTTTTTTTTGGTTTTTACTTTGCAGGAGACATCGTCTGCTCAGTACATTCTCCAACAGTACACTGCTTCTTCTGGCGGACAGAAGCTTCAGAGCTCCGTCAAGAACGCTTATGCTATGGGGAAACTCAAGATGATCACTTCAGAGCTCGAGACTGCTTCGAGAACCGTTAGGAACCGGAACCCTTCTAAGGCTGAGAGTGGAGGGTTCGTTCTCTGGCAGATGGATCCGGACATGTGGTACGTTGAGCTCTCTGTTGGTGGTAATAAAGTTCGTGCTGGATGTAACGGGAAGCTTGTCTGGAGACACACTCCTTGGCTTGGTTCTCACTCTGCTAAAGGACCCGTTAGGCCTCTCCGCCGAGGGCTTCAGGTAAAAGATCCACACTTTTCTTGGAACTTAAGTTAGGTCGAGAGATTCAAGAGAACGATCCTTAGTGTGTGTGTTTTGTGAATGAATCAGGGGCTTGATCCGAGGACTACTGCTGCCATGTTTGCGGAGGCGAAGTGTATAGGAGAAAAGAATGTGAACGGTGAAGATTGCTTCATTCTCAAGCTATGCACTGACCCTGAAACGCTCAAGGCGAGGAGTGAAGGACCAGCTGAGATTATCAGACACGTCCTTTCCGGCTACTTTAGTCAGAAAACTGGACTCTTGGTTCACATTGAGGACTCGCATCTGACCAGGATCCAATCCAACGGTGGAGATACTGTTTTCTGGGAGACAACTTACAACTCGTCTCTTGACGATTACCGCCAGGTGGAAGGGATCATGATCGCTCACTCAGGACACTCGGTTGTGACGCTTTTTAGGTTTGGGGAAGAGGCGATGAGCCACACGAGGACTAAGATGGAAGAGAGCTGGACCATTGAGGAAGTTGCGTTTAATGTTCCTGGTTTGTCTCTGGATTGCTTTATACCGCCGGCTGATTTAAAGACCGGTTCTGGAACCGAGTACCCACAGGAGGAGAGAGGGAAGAGCAATAATGCTGTCGTGTTGTCTGCTGCTCACAGGGCTAAAGTTGCAGCCTTGGAGAACGGGAGCTTTGAAGCTAACCGCTAGGTTGATGTCTAAAGCTTATGACTAAAACTACTCTTGAAGGTAGCACTAGCTGATGATGATTCTAAGATGGAGAAAGATTAGATGCAATGTGTTTATATGCCGGTAACTCAAGCTAACCCTTTTTAGCAAGCTTCATCGGATTAGGAATCAGGTTTATTAGCATAACGGAAGACATGGTTCAAACTGGATCCAAATGGATCTTCTTTTTTTTTCACTAGTCACATGATAATGGTTTGGATTTGGTTTTCAGTTTGGGTTTTTCTTTAATTCTCACCTTCAATATTTTGAGTAAGGTGAAGGCAAGAGAAGGAGAATTGCCTGCTGCTTTTACTTCTACCATTAAGTGTGTTAAATCAATTGTCTAACGACGAATCTTGATATTGTTCATCTTTCTTTTCAATCTATGGAGATATGTTTGGTTTCTTTTTTGCTTTTTCTTATCTGCTTTCTCTGCCATGATCCCATCCACTTGTAGAAGAAAGTGAAGAATATAATGTGAACAAAAGAAGAAAAGAGTCGAGAGAATAAATCAAATAAGGTTTCACATTCATCAAGATAATATGAACATTTTGGTGTTTTTGGAATTGAATTTATCATTAATTCAATAAGTTAATAATGTGAACATATCCTACTTGTTTGGCAAATAATGAAAGAGTAAGATGACCCCTCTAGAGTCGAGTCCACACACACGGCCACATTTATGACAATTCACACTCTAAAATCTCATTTTCATGGTTTTAGCAATTTCATATATATATTTTACACGTATTCGTGCATTTCACAGTAACTCCAAACTTTCTCTCCCAGGCGACTTTCTCGAGGCAGTATTGGTAGAGCTGGTTTGACTTTCCCACGGTTTTAACCTTTCTGGTTTATTGCCTTTCTAATCATGGTTACTAAACAGACTTTTGTCTGACCCCCTTACCAACCCGGTTACTTTTCCCCTTTTAGAAAGTTTTCAAATCTCAAAACCACCTCTGCTCCATTTCCGGCGAACTTCGGCGGCGGAGGCCGTGTAGGCCTTTCCTCTGTATCTCAAAACACTCGTGAGATGGAAAAGAAGTTTCTGAGACGTAATTTCATAGTTCTATACCACAGGACCTTTTGAAGAAAGGGTAGAGTCGACAGTTACTCCTCTACCAAAAGCCTCCACGAGTCATCGTTTCAGATTTCCCCGGTTCGCTCGTCTACAATCAGCATACACAGCACTTACAACTCGGCATATTCAAAGTCACTCTCAGTTTCTACGGTCTAACACAAAAACTTCACAAGACGGACATAAATACTCTGCTCCTTGAGTATTTCAGCAAGATGACAACAAGATATACGGCAGCAGAAAAGGGTAAAGCCCTTGCTAGTAACCCTCCATCTCTAGGACCACCACGACTCCGCATGCGAGCTCCCGACTTTGATCCTACAGACCTAATCAAGGAGAACTCTCTGACCTTGGTGGGACGATTGACAAATACAAGGGAACAAAGGATGAGTGCTGTTCTACCTTACCTTGCGAGAAAATGGAACTTGGACGTTTCTTCAGGCTCAGACCTAGGCAACGGCTGCTTCCAGTTCCGTTTCAACAGAGAGGAAGACTTAAGAGACACCCTCCACAACAGACCCTATCAATATGGCAGGTGGATGATTATAATCCAAAGATGGGAACCGGTTATCTCGCAAACGTTTCCTTCCCAGATCCCTTTCTGGATCTCGCTTAGAGGCATTCCTCTTCACTACTGGCACGAAAAGGTGGTGCGCAACATAGGGCTCGAACTAGGAGAACTGGAGACGTACGAAGTAACCAAAACCTTAGCTCGGGTTCGAGTGATAGTAGATGGCCTCAAACCACTGATTATGGAGGCAGCTATGGATTACGATTCAGGAGAGGAAAGCATTATCTCATTGGAATATGAAAACTTAGGTAACCATTGTACTCACTGCTACCGTCTCTCCCATCTACAATCCCAATGCCCAGAGAGAACCACTACTGCTCCCCTCCGAACAGAGGACTTTGTCTCAGAGCAACTAAAGGACCAAAGATCCTCCACACCCCCTCAGCCAAAAGCCAGAGAAACAAGAGAACCAGTTGAGCGTCACAACAAGCTGTTCCAACAACGCTTGGACCGACACGGGCGAGCCTTTGGTAATAGAATCTCCTCTACTACTTTGCACCCCCCGGGACCGCGCAACAAGCTAGCACCAAGTTCATTCTACCAGAATAATCCCCGCACTACACAAAGGCAGAAGGATAACAACCCCTATAACTACTCCTCCCCTCCATACACGAGGCGTCGACATAACAACCAGGAGGATAGACATGGAGATGGAAGTAGCGGAGAAACCAAGCGCAGATCCCCTGTTCTCCAGTGGAAAGCTAAATCACCATTACTTGAACAGGAAGTTACCCCCCCAAGTGCCCCTTTTCAGCCTCCAAGACAATCAGTTGGGCGCAACTTGGAAGCTGTAGATTTCCCACCTAGTCATGAGCAACCTACAAGAGAAGAGGTGATGGAAGAGATTAGAGAGGCTACACTGCAATACATAAACTGCCCTGACCCTATGGAAAGTGCAGCAAGAAAGCAACGGGTTCTGCAGAGTGAGATGAATGGAGATGTAGAAGAAGCAGCTACAAGAATCCTTCAAGCTTCAACATCTTCAGGAATGGCTCGATCTGAGACATTACTAATAGCAGATGCCTCAATTGCAGTAGCTCAGGTAGACACAGCAGCTGATAACTCAGCCAGGCCAGTAAGGAAACGTGGGCGCCCTCCTAAGCCTAGTGAAAGGAGAACTACTGTTAGGGTAAGCCCAAAAACCTACTCCGGCATGGGCTCAAAGAAGAGAAACTTAGCTCGACTTCAAGGTTCACCGGGGGTAACCTCACGAGCTGGAACTGCACGTGCTGGAACAAGACGTACTACTCAACAAGCCGTATCAGCCGCATCAGCCACTACACCACCAATAGTGTTGATACCGGCAAGTTCGGGGAAAAAGACGGATTTTCCTCGGCTAACTCCCGATCTTCCTTAGCAATGTTGAGCTGGAACTGCCGTGGGTTGGGGAACCCCACGACAGTCCAGCATATTAGGGAGCTGCGACGCCAAGCATCCCTAGATATCATTTTCCTCATGGAGACCAAGAATCCTAATTCATTTGTGCTTAAAGAACTTGAGTTCATGGATACGGATCAACACTTTTTAGTTCCCCCGGAGAGACCTAACAGTGGAGGACTTGCCCTTTATTGGAGACAAGATATCGACCTTCGTGTTTTATCTTCTTCAAAGAATGTAATAGACACTATTATTACTCATAAAAGAGCTACTGTCTTTGTTACCTTTGTGTATGGAGAACCGGAAGTACCACATAGAAGTAACATATGGGACTATCTGATTGAGTTATCACTGCAACGAAACGAGGCATGGCTTCTAACCGGTGATTTCAACGAAATTGTCGACAATAGCGAGAAATCAGGGGGACCGGAAAGGGCAGAAGGTACTTTTGGAGCCTTCCGAAACATGCTCGCTAGCTGCGATCTGTTCGACCTCAAACACTCGGGTAACAGCTTGTCGTGGAGAGGCAAACGACGAAACTATATGGTTTACTGTAGACTGGATAGATCACTGGTTAATCCGGCCTGGTCTGATAGATTCCCGACTGGACGATGTCAATATCTCAACTTTGAGAGCTCGGATCATAGACCGTTGATCACAGTCTTCGACTCAGCAAAACGACTCAAAGGGCGTCTCTTCCGGTATGATAGGAGACTTCGAGACAACATTGATGTGAGGAACTTAATCACCAAGATTTGGAACTTCAATACAGAAGCCTCGGTGAACACCCGACTGGCTATGTGCCGAAGAGCTATCTCGGACTGGTCTCGCGAACAATACTTCAATAGCAAGGAGGAGATTAGCAAGCTAAAACAAGAGCTGGAAACAAAATTGACTAACCCGCAAGGTGATGAGATTCTCATTGCTTCCCTCAACGTGAAGCTAAGAATGGCCTACAAAGCAGAGGAAGATTTTTGGCGACAGCGGAGCAGAGTTATGTGGCTATCATTAGGGGACAAGAATTCGGGCTATTTCCACGCTATAGCTAAAGGACGACAAGCTCGAAACCGTATGACGGTAATAGAAGATCAAGATGGTACAGCATACTATGAAGAATATCTACTGAGTCGAGAGCAATTGTTGCATCAGCCATCACTCCATGCATCTCTGCCTCAACAAATGATAGAATCACATCGATACCTGAGGGACCTGAGATTAAAAACGCCTTGTTCCTCATTCATCCGGATAAAGCACCAGGCCCGGATGGCTTCTCAGCCAGCTTTTTCCACTCCAACTGGAGCACAATCGGACCTGCCTTGATTTCGGAGATACAAAGCTTCTTCAGAACCAGATATATGTCGCCTGCTTCAAACTCTACGCATGTTCGGTTGATACCTAAAGTCACAGGGGCGAAATTGGTGTCCGAGTACCGCCCAATAGCCCTGTGCAACGTCTCGTACAAGATCATCACAAAGATTCTCTCTCTCAGACTCAAGCCTATACTCCAAGATATCATCTCAGAGACACAGTCGGAATTCGTACCCGGGAGAGCTATATCCGACAATATACTCATCACCCATGAGATCCTCCATACACTTAAGACGTCGGAGGCGGAAGTTCATTGCTCCATGGCAGTAAAGACTGACATGAGTAAAGCCTACGATAGACTTGAATGGCACTTCATTGAAACAGTCCTAGAAAGGTTTGGGTTCGCAAGCACCTTTGTGAACTTGATTATGCAGTGTGTGAGTTCCGTCTCGTACTCTTTCCTTGTCAACGATTCAGTACATGGAAAGGTGATCCCATCACGTGGAATCCGGCAAGGAGACCCTCTATCTCCATATATATTCATTTTATGTGGAGAGGTACTGTCCGGACTGTGCAGGCGAGCTCAAGGCAGTGGACATCTTTCGGGTCTGAAAGTGGCCACTTCGGCTCCGCAATTGAACCATCTTTTATTCGCTGACGACACCATGTTTTTCATGGACACGGAGGAGCAGAGCTGCGCCTCATTGATGAAGATTCTACAACAGTATAAAACATCCTCCGGTCAGCTAATCAACACTGATAAATCTTCGATCTCCTTCTCAGCAAAGACCCCGCAGGTAATACGGGAACGTGTTAAATCACACCTCGGGATTGCACAAGAAGGCGGAGTAGGAAAATACTTAGGACTCCCGGAACATTTCGGTCGACGAAAGAAAGATCTGTTCACAAGTATAGTGGACCGGATCAAGATCAAAGGCGCGAGTTGGGCATCTAAACACCTCTCGAGTGCGGGTAAACTTGTCATGTTAAAGGCGGTACTTACTGCAATGCCGTCCTTTGCCATGACTTGCTTTCTCCTACCAGTAAGCTTGTGTACTCGAATTCAGTCCGCTCTTACGAGATTCTGGTGGGACTCGTCTCCGGAGAAGAAAAAGATGTGTTGGGTAGCTTGGGATAGAATTACCGCCCCAAAGGCACTGGGAGGTTTAGGGATCAGAGACATCCAAGCCTTTAACAAGGTCCTGCTAGCGAAGCAGGCCTGGAGGATCATCACGAAGCCGGAGTGCTTATTGTCAAGAGTTTTACGAGGCAAATATTGTAGTAAAGCCCCCTTCCTACAAGTAGATGCACCGAAGACTGCCTCACATGGATGGAGAGGGATCCTGGTGGGGAGAGATCTGCTTGTAACCAATCTGAGCATAGCCATTGGAGATGGAGAAACTACACGGGTGTGGAAAGACCCTTGGCTAAGTATGGACAAACCGGTGAGACCAGTTGGCCCTATGCAGGAGCAACACCAAGATCTTTACGTCGCAGACCTCCTTTGCAGAGGAACTTTGGAATGGAATCTACCAAAAGTATTGGACATCCTTCCCCAACACGTACCAGAGATATTGCGCATCAAACCGAGTGTCATAGGGGCGACTGATTCCTATATGTGGTTGGCTTCCAAATCAGGAGTGTACTCAGCCAAGTCTGGCTATTATGCAGCAACAGCAGCGGAAGCAGATGCAACAGTTGAAAACCAGCGGACCTTTAAAGCAATTTGGAATCGCAAGACCTCGCCAAAACTACAGTTGTTCTTATGGAAGGTAGTCCAAGGGGCCTTGGCCCTAGGAGAGAACCTGGCAAAGCGCGGCCTCATGGCTAATGTGGAATGCAGGTATTGCGGTGAGTTAGAAACTGCAGAACACATCTTCCTCCACTGCCCCCGTACGAGACATATATGGAGTAACACGATTTGGTCCTCAAATTTCAACCCCGCAAACTGTGACTCCTTTAGTGCAGCTCTCTTGGCGTCGGTCTCAGGTATCATGCTACCACCGTGGGGACTGGCCGGAGACATCTTTCCATGGATCGTTTGGGGCATATGGACAACAAGAAACCTCTACATCTTCGAGAACAGAGATTCGACGCCTGTGGAGATCCTCACTAAGGCCATTCGAAACGCAAGAGAATGGCACCAAGCTCAAGCATCCATCCTACCGCAGCGGAATGTACTAACACATGCTCCGATCCAACCCATAGACCCCGCAAGTATTCTCTGTTTTACTGATGCAGCTTGGCATGCTACCTCATCTAGAGCAGGATGTGGCTGGATCTTCTTATCACAGCAGAACGACCAACTGCACCAGGGAACGTCGTCTTTTGAGAATACATCTTCAGCCTTGGTAGCGGAGGCGCTAGCTATTAGGTCGGCTCTTCTCAATGCCCTAGAGGCTGGTTTCACAAGAATCTGGATTAAAACAGATTGTCAAGCACTTGTTGCTCTTATCAACTCGAAGAATCACCCGAAGGATCTCTACGGAATCTCCCGGGACATCGAGCATCTATCCCTTTCCTTTGATTGTATTGCGTTTTCTTATGTCTCTAGAAACTTAAACTCCTTAGCTGATTCACTCGCTAAATCAGCATTGTATTTGGCTACCACCAGCTATTCTTAGTTGGGCTGCAAGTTTAATATATAGTTTGGTTGTGTTCAAAAAAAAAAAAAAAGCAATTTCATATACAAATAGTTTGTGCAATTGGTTTAACACATGCTTCCATTGAAAACCGTGTCATATTTAATGAAAGATACTTACTTCTTAAACCTTCATTAAATCCTAGAATATTTATTTTGGTGTATTTAATTGAATGCTGTGGGGATGAGTTCTTGAAAATGAAGGTGAGGGTCCATTTTGACCCTCTTTCAATTTTCGGGGACTAACTTTCTGCTTTTGGTTAAATTAATGACCTTTTTTTTGTTTTTTCAGATCACAACTGTCTACGTTTTCCTTCTTTTCATTTCTCACTTTTTTATAATTAGTATAAGTAATTTATGTAATGTATATTTATTAGTGTTTTCAGTATTTGACAAGTAGGATTGTTGAATTGAAATATATGATTCATGATTGTTATCCTTTTGTAGTGGGCACATCATGTTCCAAAATTCGCAATCCCTTCGCTTATAAGATATGCCCTTTTCTTATCTTTTGGTAAAAAGTTAGAAACATATGTTTTTTTATAAAGTTAGGAAAAAGTCACGGATAAAGTCTAATATTTTAGCGCTTCTGTTGATTTTTTTTTTCATCTGACATTTTAAATACTTTGGGTGTTAGCATTTGACATTTTGAATCTTGGGTGGTAGGATTATTATTTAAATAGTGGTTTGTGAACCTTTTGCTACTAAAAAGGGATATAACATCGAATTGGTTAGTGGACATACGCATTTATACAATATATTCACATTTACAAGAACAATGATGTATTTCACTGACTTCTTTTCTCTCTTTTTTTGAACATTTAGTATTTCACTGACTTGGAAAAATTTAGAATATATAGTTTGGATCATAATACACATTGTCGTTAGTTTTTGATACGTACTTACAGATAGCATGTGCTCGAATCACAAATAATCTTGGACATTTGTTATAACATCATCATAAATATTCCAATAGTGTTAAAAGTTAGAATTGAGCAAAATATTCATTAAAGTTGATTCAATCCGAATTAAACGGTGGATCATGGATACCACCAAAATCCCCAATAGTTACTCCATGACCACCTCTATTAAAAGTTACCACTCTCATGTTTTGAATTTGAACCTTTTAACAAAGTAGTTTTTACTTTGTACTAAACACTTTTAAAAAGCTAATAATATATGATCCAAATGTTCACATAGACCGAAACTTAGAGGTCATTGCATCATTAAATGATAGCTAGACAACATACTGTATATTCCAACTTTTACTTGTACTATCAAAATATAAAAGATAACGTTCTTATTTTGATCAAAAAAAAAAAAGATAACGTTCTTAAATCTTGCAAAATACTAGTTAACTATTAATATGCTGTCTGTAAACCTAGCGACATATACACAAGGGACAAAGTCATAACTATTTTATGGATTAAGAAACGATAAACTATAATACTTGTACCATGTAATTTGATTTGATTTCAATAAAATCAAAAAGGTTTCAAGAGAATAATCAAATGAACGACCTCCATTCTCACAACTAATGAGAACAGCTGTTCATATATATAAATAATTTATTTGATTGTATAATAAATAAAATGTATAGCTCAACCGGTATGAGATAGTGTTATACCATTGCCGGAGTGAAGTTCAAAATTGGTTGAAAGAATGACAATTTAGCTTTCCGGAGTAGCAACGGTGTATCAAAGATTGGTTCTACTCGTGTCAAGAACACCGACATCCGAGGAAACAAGGTTAAGCCCACATTTTACGGGGCTATCGACAATGTTTGAGAACGGGAATTGGCTATCTGAGGATTATGGAATAGACGAGCGGTGGCTGATGCGAAGCTCGTTTATGATATTTGAATCTAGATAAATTTTGGTTGAAATCGAGATTGTATTCTCGTTTATCGGGTTTTTAAATTTATAATAATATTATCATTTCGGAAAAAACTTATTAATCGATACACATGAGAAGGAAAAAAGCGAAGAAGATTGGTTCTAGTCTTGGATCCTATACCAATTATAGGCAAACCCAACACTTTTCTGTAAAGACAACAGAAAATCGAGGAAATAAAACACATTACTATATATAGAATAATAATATATAAAGAAATAGAAACAAAAAAATGGAAGAGCATGCATGTGAAAGAACGTGGGAAGGTTTTAGAGCATATGATCTGAGACATGGATGTGTAAGAGGCTTTGCCTCACTGTCACTAAACCACTCTGTTTTTGACTGCTTTTACTCTCAGCTCTTATTTGTCTTTTTACCCTTTGCACACCAACTCTTTGGATTCTATTCCTTTTTAAGTTTAACCAACAAATTATATTCGTTAAAACTAGATGAGTATTTTGTTTTACTTACTGATGTGAACTAACAATATATCTCTGAGCAAATTAGTCTGTTATCACTTTAGTGTTGGTAATTTAAGAATATAACTGATCACTTGTCCAAGAAGTTGAAGATCACATTAATAGCTGAAGTGGTTTCGATCTTAGTTTAGGAATATAACTCACTTTAACTGTGATAGGAAATCTTTATCATTAATTAAGTGTTCACCATATTTTTTGGTCACCATTAAGTGTTCACCATAAAACATGTTTAAAAAAAATAAAATAAAAGTAGTTCATGTTTTGGTAATGATGTTTATTTAATTGGTCGTTTTCACAGTTCACTATAATAATTCCACAATACATAAGGTTACTTAGGCCACCATCAGTGACAGTCTCTCGTTAAGTCTCTTGTGCTTAAAATAATTAAAAGAAGTTAAAAAGGGAGAGACAGTGGCAAATGCTCAGAATCGTCTCTGCGGGAAGAGATTGTAAAGCAAAGTTTGAGGTACTCTTTATGTATGTGTGCTCTTTTAATTGGTCTAACCCTCTTTTATATTTAAAAATAACTAAAAATTTAAAATAAATGTCTAAAGATACTCTCTTAAAGGTACCGACTAATGCTTGTGCTCTTATTTAGAACTTAGAAATATATATGATCAACTGACAACTAATCATGAGCTTCTGCTTCATTTTTGTATTCAATTTCAAAGAAGAAAACGTTTGAGATGAAGTTAACACTCGAGATATGAAAAATGGACACCCTAAACTTGTGAAGCACTTTAAGACTAAAATGTACTTGTACTAGCTTTAACCACACGCTAAACTGAACAAAATGTCGGCAAAGATTGGGAAGTGATTGTACATAGAAAAACATTTTAAACGAAACGGGTGGGTTTCAGTCATTCATTGATGTGTATACTGCCATTCTGAAGAGTTGACAGTTATGTTGCAGAATTTATTTCCCTGAAGACTTGTAATATTACCCATCTTTAAGGGCAACCCAGTTCGTTGAATAATCCTTCTTTACAACTCTTCGTTTTTGGGTTGCACTTAGGAGAGTACCCACTGGCCGGCACCACCTATCAAACTTATATTTTGATTATACTTTTAAACCAAGTAGCATTGTTACCCTACAACAAAAGATCGTTCATAATAAGCCGAACTAGTATGGCCACTGCATTTATTGTAAGATGCAGCATTTTAGTCGTATGTTAACAATATGATTCCTTCATAAATCCCATACAAATGATTTACTGTATATACTTTCAATCTTTTACTATTAATCTATCATGACGTCACTTAAGAGAAGTTAGGTCATAGCACCTCCAACAGGGAGTTATGTTGGGGTCCTAAGAGTATATATATACTTTTAGGACCTCAACTCTAGAACGCTCTAATATTTTTGTTTTTGACCGTTTACCTCGCATGGAAGAGAAATGGCCTTGGGATTGTGGGAGTGGGTGTACAAGAAGCTATTCCTTCTGTTCCTGAAAGTAAGATCTTCTAGAGCTTTCACGTTTATTAAGAATATAATAAATATTTATAATTTAATCTATAATTTACTTTTTAATACACTTTCCAATAATCATCTATCAATAAAATTTAATCAATTCAAATATTCATAGTTAATGTTTCTCAAAAATATACAAAAAATACCTTAAAAATATAGAAAATCTATTTTTGTGGAACAAGAATAAACTCTAGAAAATCTTACTTTTGGGAACGGAGGAAGTAATATACAAGAGGAAATAAAATCGAGTTACAGTAGACCTTCTATAAATTAATACTCGATAAATTAATAATTTCTATAATTAATAAATTTTACCGGTCCCAATTTGGACAAATTTAAAATTTGACACAAATCGATAAAATAATAAGATAATATTTTTTTAGAAAATTCTATGTAAATATATGGTCTCATTAAATAATAAATTAATAATTTTTATGTATACATATTTAATATAAGTAATGATCTATTATTATATGGTTTGTTTTATATTCACAATGGAATTATCTTTATATTTTTTAACACTCAATACATTTTTGATGAGATTTAATAATATTCTACCTAAAAACACATTTAATTTCTATGCAATATATATTATATACATAGATTAATAAAATTTCAAAGTTCAAACATTATTAATTTATAGAGGTTCTACTGTGTTCAATTTTCTGATTAAATAGGAAATATCAAAAGTTGAAAATAACAAACGAAAGTATAAATAGCCATGGGCGGATGATAACCGTTCCCAAGCTATGACTGTTCACTATCGAATTGTCATATTTCATTAACTGTTTTATGCATTCAAAGCATTTGAACTATCATCATATATTCATATAGTATCTTCAATTTAATCAAATAATATTAGGTAAAAAATTTTATTGGAGAATGATTCAAAAATTATTATGTAACAAAACTCATGAAAACGGACTACAGGTAGTGTTCAAACCAAAACTACGCAGTAGGGCGAATTCCATGAATCTCAAGCCAAGGATCAAAGCAAACTTAGTGGTAAATATGGCTTGTTTACACGTTTCGCAATTCGCTAGACTCTCCAAAACAAAAGATACATTCTCTCTTAATGGTCGCTGCATAAACCAACCATGCATCATACGAAATTATCATTATCAAACGTTGCGTACACACCATTCATCATCAGGAATGATATTATTTTGCTATAGTTACATAGTATAGTCCCATTATAATTTCTTACATTACTCGATCGTTATAGCATTTTTCAGTTAGGAAAATGATGGTCAGGGTCAGGTTTGTCCACACCGTCAATGTTCCTAAGCCAAAACGTCATGTCGAAGGAAGCAGCACCGTCAGGGACACCGTCCATCACCGACTCATGTCCTGGCGGAAAGAATATTCCGGTACGTGGGTGTGGGATCCACTCCTCTTCGCCGCCACGGTTGATCTCCACTCTATGATAGGAAATGTCTTCAGAGTAGTCGACTACCATAGGATGTGGTTTTGCAGCTTTGCTGCTTATCCCTGCTCGTCCTTGAACTTGCTTCCAACTCCTAAATCAGTAGCATAAAACTATTTAGTTACTTCTCTCCTTTTTTCACTAATGACCTCAAAGTTGTCTATATTAATTTTACGTATTGATCACACATTTTAATTACTACCTAGTACCTACGTAGCTTTTTCTCGAACACCCACCCTAGCTACTACCTATATACTCCCTCCGTTCTCGAAATTTTTTTTTATAGAATATTCACGCATATTAAGAATATAAAATATTTACAATTAAATTTATTGTTTATTTCACTATACATTTTCCAATAACTATCAACCAATAGTATTTAATCAATTCAAATATTTTTAATTAATGTTTTTTAAAAGTATACAATTTATCAATATTAACTACTAAAAGTACCTTAAAATTCTAGAAAATCTATTATTTTGAAACAAAAAATAACTCTAAAAAATCCTACTTTTAGAAACAAATGAAGTATAAAAGCTAGATTTTGAAAAGTGTTTGTTAAAAGTTTAGTTTCGAACAGCTGGAATCGGATACAGATTCAGGTTTGGTTTTAATATCGGGTTTCGAGTGTTTAGTCCATGTCTACTGTTGGCCATTATAACTTTATTAATTTCAAAAAAAAAAGTTTTGTTTCTAATTGTTTTTTGTAAAATTGATGACGATGGAATATAATTTATTTATTTTAAGAAAGTTTAAAACACAAAATAAGAAAAAATTATAGTTTACTGATTAAGCAATTAATAAGATGATTTATTTAGGGGTTGTTTTCAGCGTTTATGATGTATCTCGTGGCTAATAGCATTTAATATGTGAAAATAAAAGAAGAATGATGAGAAAGTTGTGGTGTTGACCTTAAGAACAGCTCTGGTGCTTTGGTGATCACAGTTCTTCCCATCAACAGTGTGTGTGAACCCACGAACCTACTCAAATAAATACTCAAATTAGCTTTTTCTTATGAAATTTCGTTATGTATATATGGAATTAATCTATTTACCCTATATAAATATGTATATTAGTACAAGTTTATTGCTTTCAATATATGACTTGAGATCTGAAATATCTTTGGTCTCTTCTATAGTTCATATATATACACACTAGAAACTGCACGGATAGAGAATCTGAAAGTGGGGAATCAAGAAAGGATAAATAACTTGTAATTAGTTCAAAAGAATTTTTTTAAAAAATTAGTTCAGAAGAATTGACGTGTCGATAAACTACCATCGATCGAGTGTGGTAGATAGGAGATTTGGGTCCATTTTAGATTCCAGAATATGCATGGTAATTAGCTGTAGATTATGGATGTATCATGTATGTGTATGTAAATCTCAGTATCTTGTAGTTTAAATCGCGTATCGGGTTCGATATGTCTTTAATATATGTTCGTCGATCTATATCTGTGGTATTTGTGAGTAGTTTAATCGATTTACTATACAATTTTTCTAGTGATAAAATATTAAGGTGATAAAAGAAGCTAGAGAACTTAACCCAAAAGGTCTTCAAGAATATCGAAGTACAAAAGTGTTATTGTGTTATTACAATAAATAAATTAATGTCGATTAATGAGTACCGTTGGTTATAAAGAAGTTCCGAATTTAATGATCGGATTATGATGTCGGATGGTGATACTTTTTAGATGTAATGCTTTTATATATAATGGAAACTTGATACTAATACAAAAGACCTCGCTAAGAGATTAAATTGCCCTTAAATAATTAACACAATGAATTCAGGTATTTAAAGTTTTGTTTCAATACGTGTGTACTTTTGTAACTTAAAATGTTTTTTTTTGCTAAAATATTTTCTATAATTAATTTAAAATGTTGTTTCATTATAAGTTGTTTTGTTTTCTTTACTTAATTTCCAAAACTTCACCATGCAATCTTCTTTCAAATTTTACAAACCAACATGCATGTATTTTATAAAAAAGATATAAACTACTTCATTTGGTTGTAACCTTTTTAAACAGAAAACTTAGCATATATTCCATTATGCACATTGCATAGCTTCATAAGGAAAATGCTAAATCCAATGGAAGAGATTGTTTTTGGTTTTAAAAGATGAGACTGTTTTTGAGAGACAACAGTTCAACTAATCTTTTCTTTTGTCAAGTTTTAGTAAAATGTTGTCGATTTTCTTACTTGACGTAATTGGTTGTTATAGTTTATGATTCCTAATAAAGATACGATTTGTGGGATTGGGAAATTTATCTGATAAAAATAGAATACGAAAAGACCATCTAGATCATATATTTTAAAGGAACGTGATCTGTTCATCTATATCTTGTTACGTTACACTGAGCTAACTTTGTTTGTTTTGGGAAATTTATCATCCCAAATTCCCAATTGAGTGTATTCGATCTAGCATATGTTTCCCTATGTTATAAGTTTCGGTTTAGATTTAGTACTTTGTCTTTTCTTATTACTAAACATACTCCGAAAATTAATAAAGGAACTAAGAAAATGCAAAACAAAATGCAGAACTCCAATTGTTCGGAATCAAGGTGCCATCGACTCAAATGCGCTTGAGGTTCGAGCCATTTTGAGAGGCGTATCTATGAAGTGAGCACATCCATCTTTTGATAGTGCTGCTTCAAAGAAAAGATGCCTTTTTATAATTGCTGTGAAGAACCTCTCAACCTCAGGTGGGAATCTGCCAAAAAGTGTTCTTATCCTCGTTTTCGTCTTTTTTCTTTCCATTCGATGTGATTATAAATTTTAATTTAAAACCCCTCAAGTGAAAAATGTAGCTTTAATTTTTAAACTAATAGATAAAAGATTTACAAAAAATATTCATAATGGTGCAAATAAAATCGTCATATGTAGATTTTCGTATATAGGACAGTTAGAAATAGTGCATACATAAATTTTCATAAAATAGATACAATTATTGGTTGTAAAATCATGAATGTAATATTTTTTCATAGTTTGTAATAGTATAATAAACTAGTGTTAAAATAAAAGATTTTAAACATCGAGTCTAGGAACAAATTAAAGGAGTAAAGCGCTTTAACAGAAAAATCCAAAGTCAGAACGCCGAAGTGAAGCGCGAAAAAAGGTAAAGATGTTAGATTCTTTCTGAACACTGCAGTTTATTTGCAGCTTCATGTTTCGAATCACATTCACTACAAAGTGCAAACATAGTAGACACTGAATGATGTAGCCACTTATGGTTTTTAAGTGAGAATTTTCGTGAACTTAGAACATACTGTCTAAGTCTCATACCATAAAGATTTGGAAAATTAGTACTGTACTGTAAATAAAACATGTCTCCAGGCCAAACTAAGAGGCCCATAAAGACTTGACTAAAATGTGGGGTACTTGAATAAATAACTATATACATAATCATACTATAATCTTAGACAACTTGCACATAAACCTTAATGTACTCTAAGCCAAAAGCTGAACAAGACATAAAATAAACTGCATTCGTACAAACTATACAAAACAAACTTTTCATGTCTCTTTATAAGACATGCAAAGAATGAAAGAGTTTTGGTTGATCTGTCTTTTGAGATCATGGGAGAAGGCTAGCAGAAGACTCGTCTCCATGTTCTTCATCCAACTGGGACTCTGTTTGAACTCCTAAAACCTGTCTTCTTGGATCCTCTGGGATGAATCTCGCCCATCGTTTCTCCTTCACGAATTCTAAGAACGGGTACAAGCAGAACCCGACGACGATGATAAAACCACTGATTAAAAACGTCTTTGGAGCGGCCAAAACCATCACAAGAATCACAAGCAAAGAAGGAGGCAAACACAGCAATAAAGTTCCAAAGGTGTTTAATGGAACTCTATAAGGTCTGTTAAGATCCGGTTTCTTGATCCTTAGCTTCACAAAGGCTGCGAACTCAAGAAGCATTCCTAACGCGTACAAGAAGTTCAGAAACTCTATGATCTCTTGAAAGCTCAACCACGACAAGAATATGACTCCAGTAGCTGAGCACAGAATACTGATCGTTGGTGTACCATACTTTGACCTGTGGCCACACACAATGACACAAAGAACGTTAAACAGAGTTCTACAAATGTATGATTAGTCCTGCGCATATTATCCGAAACCCGAACCTGAACTAAACTGAAAACCGAGACCGGAACCTAACTGAAAATTACAAATATATTTGTTATTTTTAATTTTAAAATAATTCTATATAAAAATATCATTTATAAATCGACAATTATTAAAACCCGAATTACCCAATTTTCCAGTTTTCCGAGGGTTTTCCAGTTTTTTTGGGTTTTAAACCCGAACCATTTACAATCCGGTTATGTTTCGGGATTTGTAATAAAATAGAAACCCGACCCCGACATTATCCGAACATATATTATAATCCGGTTATGTATTGGGTTCCTAAACGGGGGTTCTATATACCCCAACCCAAATATCCCGATCCGAACAGGAAACCCAAATGCTCAGCGCTAGGCATGATTCATACCCTAAAACACAGTCTTGCGTACTAAGTAACTAACCTCTGGGCAAAAAAAGCAGGGAGCATCCCAATCTCGCTCATACCAAGAAGCTGGAACGCATCACTACTCATCTCAGCTTCAAACAATCCTAGATTCGACATTGCAGCAGCAGCTTGTATCCATCCCTTGAGCCAAACACCTCCAATAAGCATCCCAACCTCAGCAAAATACCCATCACTCCACTCACCCGAAGAAGACTCGCTCAAAGCTCCAGTCCCAGCCATAAGAGGAATCAAATACGACCCCATGACCAACAAAACCGCTCCAAACAAAGCCTTAGGAAACGTCTCCCCAGGGCTCTCAACTTCCCCTGCAAGAGTACTAGCCTTGTCCCAATAGTTCAGATTCCAAAACATTGTGTTTAAGTACCCTCTCCAGTTAACTTTCTTGAAATCCACAAACAGCCAACGCTGAGGTCTCATCCTAGGAACCGCAAGCAAAGCCATTACAAGAAAAGGGCAGAGCGAGAAAACCGCTAACAGAACAGCTGAAAAGCCGACGATATGCAATCCTCTGTAGTTCAGATACGTCAGCGAGAAGGTAATGATTAACAGAGCAGGTACTCGAGCAGCTACATGGTTCAAAATAGGGAAGGAATGTTTCAGATAATCAAGAAACAGAACAGGGTAGAGAGCATTGTCCATAACGCCACTGAACCATTTCCAAAACCCTTCTTGGAATCCCCAGAAGGGACCAAACGCTGAAGAGATCCAAACCACGTAGCCACCGTTCTCAGGGAAGCTTGTGGCGAGCTCGGCTGTGATCAGAGCTTCGGGTATGCTCCAGATGAGAGGGAAGATCAAGAAGCCTAGGAGGGCTAAGAGAGGACCACCACCTGATTTAACAGAGTCCTCCACACCAAAAGGACCACCAGAAACTTCATAGAATATCAGAAACACTAGAGGCAATAGTGTCAGCTTTGGACTTGGTTTTGTCTTGGCTACATTTTCATCGTTTGCGGTTGTCTCTTCACCCATCAGACAAGTACCACCGGCAGATTTGTCTTGACTAGTCTCGGTGATTCTGTGGAAAACATACAAAAAGATAAAAAAACTTTGGAGTGTTTATTATACAAAAATGAAGCCTTGAAGAGACTCTGTTCAGAAAACAGAGGAACAAATTAAAACGATGGGTTTCAATTGGAGAGTCTAACCTTGAAGGGTCTCTCTCTGTATCTCTCTGTGAAGAACAAGGGAGAGAAAGAAGACGGGAATTGATTGTAAAGATTCAGCTTTGCTTCTCAGATTCAAGATTGGATGTGACGTTGGATTTGAAGAATCTTGTAGAATCGTTTTTGGACCTGTTGTGGGAATTACATTACATTAAAGGCGCCACATGGCTCCTTCTATTACACTACTACGCCATCTATCAAACTTTTATTCGTTCTATCTCTCTTTTGTCTTTTCCTACACCAACTATTGCTATTGTATGGCCCTAGGGATGTTAATTAGCCTGGGCGTTCAGTTCTTGGGGTCGAGTTTTGGCTGGTTCCTTTCAGGTTTGAGTCATTTAGATCTTAAATATTTGGATCAGGTACTTGATTTAGGTGCGGATCAGTTTTTTTGGGTCTGGATCAGTTCTTCTTGAATCCAAATCTGTTTGGGTCTATAATTAAAATACTTGTAAAATATCCGTAATTTTCATGTCCGGATCGATATTTAGGATCTAAGAAGACATGAAATACCCAAACACCATCAAATTTAAGCAAAATCTATCATATATATCTAAAATTTTACAAAATAACTTAAAATAAACTATTAATAATTTAAATTAAAACATTTTTAAACTCTAAATTTTACATTGAAATCTTCATATTACTTAAAATATTACAAAAAATAATAAAGATTGTTAGCAAAAATATATTTCAAATAAATCAGAAAATAAGATATATAAAATAGAACACAAAAAATATAGTTTTCGATATACATGTTTTGAACTAGGGAGTGAATCGGTTTTTATCGAGCCGTATCTATTCGGATCAGTTTTTTGGCTACATGTTTATTCGGACGGTTTTTTGGGTTCCGGTTCTTTCAGATACAATAATTTTGGACCCAATAGATACTTGTAAATTTTCGATATGATTTTGAGTTGGATATTTTTGGATCGATTCCAGTTCGGGTTCTTGAGTCCAGATAAAATGCCCAGGCATCGGTCCGGCCTGACCAAGCTCAAAACTCTTAAAATCCATAAATATTATTTATCTTATGTGTAAAGGTATTGAAATTATACATTTTTTCAGAGAAGTGTAAGAATATACATATGACATATATTTCATAACAGAAGTTGAAAAAAGTATTATAAATTTGGAAAATTTTTGAAATATAAAAAACAGCAACAAACTAAAATTGTGTTTAACAAATTTGAAAAAAAAAACATTGGCAGTAATAATTTCCAAACTAACGCCATCCCAAATGTATAAATAACAACAAAACAAAAACAATACATAAAACATTGGGCTTATGGCAAAAAGAACAAAATTTAATAGTAACCATGTCCGAAACGAGGAGGATGAACTGAATGGTGGTCACACCCAGAAATGTGTTCTTGCTTAAAACATAAATGGTTCGGGTTTTGATTGTATTCTGCAGCAAACCCTTCAATAATATTACCATTACCAATATTCCCAAATGGTGTTGTAATATGATAAGGAACCATCATGTTGTGATGATTACAAGCGAATGTGTTTGTTGCCACCATTCTTTGATGATTGTACAGATCTAAATTGGTGTCGATATTACCTGCATAATCATCACAAATCCCGAAAGTAGCATTATTTGAACTTCCACCATCGAAGTTATGACGCGGAACAATTGTTTGAAAATTCTTGGAGGCTTCAGTAGTCACTGTTTTTCTCAACTTTTCCAAGCCACATTTGAATTCAGTGAGCTGGCTTAAGTTCAACTCTTTTATAGGTTCTTTCCACCAATTATCAGATATATAACTATTTTTTCTCTTTTTCTTTAAGTCTTCAGCCCTCTTTTTCTCAATTTCGAATTCTTCTGTTACCTATTTTTTGTATCGTTTTGTTAAAGCCACATAACAACATTAGAATGTACTTTAAACAAAAAATTTAAATAGCTATATACTAAATCTTTATAATAAAGAAAAATATATACATTATCTATATATTAGTCATTCACGGTTTATATTGTTTATATGCACTCGACCATATTTAATCCTTTTAAACTCATGATAATTTATAAAAGATTTATTCGAAAAGGTTTTAAAATCCAAATAGGCTTAATAAATTATAAAGAAGAGAAATCATGACCGTTACTCTAAAAGACGGAGGAAGATTTTATTTTTCAATTGTTTTTAAATAGTTTATTAGTTAAATAGAAAGTATTGTGATATTGTAAAATACTCTAACAAAACAACAAAGTATAATCCAGTAAATTAGTTGGTCTTCCATACCTATAATTTTTTTTTAATTTAAAATAACGTTTAGTTAAAATATATAAGTGATAATTTAACACTTACTTGAGTGAGATGACTGTTGAGATCTTGAACAATTGCATTTCGACGGGCGTCGCTAAGTTGTGTATTGGTGTATTGACGAGGATGTGGTGGATTAATGTTTGTGAAGCGATCAATTACACAATCAACATTTGGATGACCAAAAGAAAAAACTTTTTTGCCAGGCGAAAATACAATAACAACAATTTCAACACCACAAAGCGTGCAAAGCTCACTGGCTTTTTTGAAAAGACCATTTCTTCTTTTTGAGAAAGTAACCTGTAGATTATTTTCATTTTTCATTTTGACCATCTCTATTTTTTGACGACTTTTACTTTTTTTCACCATTTTTGCAGATCTGGGAAAAGACTGAAAATGATTTGGTGTTAACAGGCGAAAGACTGTCTTGTATTTAAAGATGAATGTATAATAGCAACCGTTTGGATTTGTAGTGGTTTTGAATAAATTTATTTTTATTTTATTAAATTTTAGTTCCGAATTTATTTTTACCATCTAAGTAACAAAATAAAATCCTTATATTATTTCAAAATTGGTATAAAATTTATGATATTTTAATGCAATGTTGTTATTTAACCTGTTACAGTGCATCAAAATCGGCGGAATACATGTATCGCACAGTGACAGATGTAGGATTCGATGGAGTGTGGGATGTTTCGATGAGAAAAATATCTGTAAATTTTGATTCGATTCATTATTTTTTATTCGATTAAAAAAATTAGACTTTCGTACCTGTACAACCAAAACAAATATTAATATGCAATACCCGTTAAAAATGAATCAAATAAAAATACTAAAATTTTTAAAACGGATGTCCGATCTGATCCAATGTATATCTCTATTTACATATTTAAATTATTTTATATATACTTATGTACATAATTATATATATATATATATATATATATATATATATATATATATATATATATATATATATATATATATATATATATATATATATTGTAAAGATAAAATAATGCTGATTCTTGGTAATACTATTAATTTCAAATCTTACCGATACAAGTTGATACAATATAGTTCAATTTTTCTTCTTAAGCTTTATAATTATTATTTACCTATATGATTGTTAAAATATTGTATAATTATTTTTTTACAATTTTTGTTGCCATGTATTATATAATTATTTTTTTGCATTTTGATAATATTTATATTTTATTACAGTTTTAAAAGATGATTATCTTATTTTATAATGATATATTATTTTTTATACGAAGTTTATATATTTTTTGTTTTCTAAATTTAATTTTGTGAATCGAAATAAATATCCGGTTAAAAGATATATTTACTGGATATTTCGAACATCGAATATCTAAATAGTGTCAAAGCAAATGGAATTATAAAACTGTGATTTAAAAAAACGAGATGAATCACAACTACCCCATAAAACATGGGAAAAGTGCCTTTTACAACCCAAACAATCCCGTTCGTGCGTAATACTACCTGAACTATTGAATAGGGCGGAATACAACCCCAACTACATATTTATTTAAATTTTCTACCCCAACTTTCATATGTAACCTTGTTTCCTCCCTTGACGAAAATCTCGTTAGTATACTGTTATCTCAAGCCGAGAAGTGAGCCGTAGTGACTGAAATATTAACCAAAACGACATAGTTTTATCTTTCAACACAAAACGACGTAGTTTTGTGTTTGGGGTTAAAATTATATTTGACTTCTTCGTCTCCAACGTTATTATTCTTGTTTCTCTATTCTATGGCCAAATCATGAGTCTTGAAGATTAAAGTGTCTAGAACTCAAGCGAGTGTGTGAATGTTGTAAGGTTCATGGTAGATAGTATTGGGCATTTTCACAGCAAGCGAAGATGAGGTAATTTCGAGTTATTTTTGTCATTCTAATAGTTAAGATTAAATAAAAAAATATGACAATTTGGTTAGTTTTAACTGTCTTTCGATTTCTCTGTGTCTATTACTTGATAATGGAAGTCAAATATTGTTTAGTTCTGTGTGTTTTATGATGAGAAGAGCTTGAAATATTAGTACACATCAACTGTTCAATGAAATGTCACAGAGAGTAAAAAACGCCTTTTATTGACAGTTTTGTTGCTTCTTTTTGCAGCATGTGGGAAATTGTGAAGTTCAGTGTGAAATGTGGAGGGTATTGGGTGAAGAATCATAGAGGTGATGTTGGTTATATTGGTGGTTAGGTGAGGACCATCAACTGTAAACCGGAGGAGTTATTTAACGCATTGGCAGAAGAGTTTGGAGAAGGATTAAATGTACAGCGTGTGTGGTATAAGCTCCCTAATGAAGAACATAAGGATAGGAAGATAATGAGCGATGGTGATCCGATGTTTCTGAACATGTGTGAAGCGGGTAAATGGAGAGGAATGATTAATATATTTCTTGTGAACACAACAGAGCATTGTGAAGTTGAGGAGCAAGTGATGCCAAGTGAAGAAGAGATTAGAATTGAAAATAATGTGGCTAGTTTTGTTGATGAAGATGAGGATTTTTATCATCATAATACTCCTCCTAATTCTGATGATGACGACAACGAGTCCTTTGTGAGATTCAGACCAGGAAGCGGTGAGCTGGAGCTAAGACAAGTGTTTGACACCATAGAAGAGTTCAAAGAGGCAGTATTGGAGTATGCACTAAAAGGTGGATGGAATATCAAGCTAAACAAATGGGGGGGGGGGGATATCAAATCATCAGCTGTTTGTGGGACTAAAGAAGACTGCCCAACATTGGAGTGCCGATCAAACATAAGTATGGAAGGAAGAAAGCTTCGATGGGAAGAGTAGAGGAACATGACCCTATTAGTGAAGACTTCGGAGAGGGCCCAAGTCAACAGACCCAAGACTAATATCAGGTTCTAATAGAAGCTTAGGTTGGTTTTTGGTGGAGCTTCTTTCGGTTTTTAGTTGAGCTTTGATGGAGCTTCTCAGTCGGTATTTGGCAGAGCTTTGTTGGAGTTTCTTTCAGCTTTTGGTGGTACTTTTCAGTCAGTTTTTTGTCTTTGTTTTTTTTCTTAATGAATGTCGGTTTGAGTCAGTTGTGGTGTTTGTACACTATTTTCCAAATATTATTTACTTATGTTTCCAAAAGAATGTTGAAAAAATGCATGTTGAATTTCAAGTTATGTTCTTTGTAGGATCATTTTTGCAGACATGAACTTACAAGAACTCACATTACCATAAAAACAAGAACATACATCAGTCTTAACTTCAACTACAAGAACAGACATAAGTCTACTACAACTAATAGAACATAGATTAGCTACAACAACATACATTAGCTTAAACTAAATACCATTGCGACAACAAGCATAACTAAACTCAAAATATAAACTTCAAGAAGACCACAATGAACATACCCCTTCTCTCCCAAAAGGACAAGCATGAAACAATCTCCCTGGGTTTTTAATTGTTCTGGATGTATTCCTTACAACAGCCTCTCCACATCTACACCTCTTGGGGAGGCCTCTTACTCGATCACCCATTGAAAAGCTTAATCAAATTTCAAAAAAGTTCCAAGAAATTTAATTTCTATTGTTTCATAATGTCGAAAATAGTCTGAAGAAATAAGATGAGAGTGAAGACAAACCTTGAGAAACACAGATGCTTTCTTCGTTTTAAGATTACAAGACTTATGATTTGGCAAGAGAATGGAGAAACCAGAGTAATAACGATGGAGAAGAAGAAGTAAAACCTAATTTTAACCTCAAATACAAAACTACGTCGTTTTGTGTTGAGAGACAAAACTATGTTGTTTTGGTTATTATGTAAGTTATTACGGCTCACATCTCGGCTTGAGATAACAGACTAACGGGATTTTCGCCAAGGGAGGAAACGAGGTCACATATGAAAGTTGGGGTAGGAAATTTAGGCCTGACATGTAGTATTAGAGTTGAATTACAATATGATTTGTAGTTCGATGTAACTTGCAGTAAAAAGTATGTGGTAACAACTGTAAGTTTATGTGGTAAGTTTTGCAGTAAAAATAAAAGTTATTATTTATTAAAACTTATGACTGGTAACATTTTTGATGTATAAGTTGCAGTA
The DNA here is from genome assembly GCF_020379485.1 of Brassica napus. Lineage (NCBI taxonomy): Eukaryota > Viridiplantae > Streptophyta > Magnoliopsida > Brassicales > Brassicaceae > Brassica > Brassica napus. The sequence continues at coordinate 65,594 of NW_026016596.1, read as the reverse complement.
TGAGTTCTAAATAAAAAATTGAATATATAAATTGATAAATAAATTTTTTTATTAAGCTATTTTTAAAACAAATAAAAAGAAAAAGAAAATTTATTTTAAATAAGTATAAAAGTTTGAAAAAGAATTTTCAGTATATATTATTTTCTAAGTATTATATAGAAGATTTGAAAAAATTATTAGAATAATATAGACTATCATGAAAGATATATTCATTAAAATTAATAATTTATATAATCTTAAAATAAAACAAATAAATATTACCCCCACTCTCCCCCACACCCACCACCAATATTCCCAAATCTAAATCTTCATCTTATTTGTTCAATATATATTATTTTGTAAAAGGTCATGTTCACGATTTTCATTTTTCTTAAAACAAAAAAAATCAATCAAATTTGTAACTCAACTTCTAAAACATGGGATTTTGGTTAATGTAGGTTTATGTTTTGAGTTAGCAAATTTATAGAGGGTCTAAGTCAAAATTGTAACTCAAGTACAACACATCTTAAATCAAACTTAAAATAAAAAAAACTAAATTTAATGCATGATTGGTAACATTTTTGAGTTATAAGCCTAACTCAAACTTAATCAATGGTAACTCATGTCACCAATCAAAGCCTTAAATAAATATGCAGTTAGGGTTGTATTCCGCCCTATTCAATTATTACAGTTTTAAAAGATGATTATCTTATTTTATAATGATATATTATTTTTTATACGAAGTTTATATATATATTTTTTTCTAAATTTAATTTTGTGAATCAAAATAAATATCCGGTTAAAAGATATATTTACTGGATATTTCGAACATCGAATATCTAGATAGTGTCAAAGCAAATGGAATTAAAAACTGTGATTTAAAAAAAACGAGATGAATCACAACTACCCCATAAAGCATATATCTAGTTTTTTTTTGAGCAAATAAGCATATATCTAGTTTGTACCCACCTTAGGTTTGATGTTAGGAGTTTTCAAGGCTCCTAAGACAAATGCTGTAGTATAAATGATTGTCGAACCAGTTCTGAGAGATATCAAAGCACCGAAAATGCAAGTAATCACTTAATCTAAGTGCAATCAATGATTTAGATGGGGTTTTAAACTATGACTAATTAAAAGAAATAACTAAATGATACTTTCTTAACTATTGGAAAAGAGAACTCATGGATATAGGGATTAGACCTCGGGTGATCAAGTTTCGAACTAAAGATGGCAAACGATCAATCAATCTATTAACCTTAAGCTTGGACACAATCCTAAACAAACTCTATGTCTAGATGAATGTTCATTTACTTAACACAATTCAAACATCAAATGTCTTTGGTTGAATAATATGAAAGCAATCATAACTAGCAAGTCCAATGGCTATCTTAGCACCTCTAACAACAAATGTCTTTGGCAAAGTATGCTAAAAGCTAAGAAGAGTTGTCTCGGGCATTTCCTCGAACACCTTTCGGGGGGAAATGCCTAAGATTTAATACTGAGTGGCCAACTCAGAAGATGAATTATGCTCACTCAACTAGCAAGGAAATATGAATGATCTACACGAAAACATCCTAGTTCTAACCTAATCACCCTCAATCTCCCTAACCCATGAATTCAAAAGGGATTACTCACTAATCTCCATGATTCCTCTTAAACCCATGTTGGATTTCAGATTAATCATGTAGAGAAACACAGGAAAAATAGATAAGAACACAGAATTCTCAATAATAAACTGATCAATTGATTCAAAGAGATGAATTTCCAAAGGTTTTTGGTGGTTTTTCTAAGAACAAAGATGATCTGCCTCCTGGTGGCTTACAGAGTATTAAAACATAGGTTTAGAAAATAAAAACGTGCATAATGAAATGACCAAAAGGCCCTTGAGAAATCATAAGTTCGAGTGAAATTGAGACGCGCAGCGACCTCGGCTCGTCGCTCCGACAAGTCGCTCCAGGCTTCGGGAGCGACCTCGCTGGGTCGCTGCGAGAGGTCGCTCCGAGAGCGATTTCGTGTCTCCGAGAACCAAAATGGCGAGCGACTTCTCCCTGTCGCTCTGGTAAGGTCGCTCCAAGCTTCGGGAGCGACTTCAGCACGTCGCTCTGGAAGGTCGCTCCGAGGTCAAAATGTGTGTCTCCGGACGTGAAAACGCGAGCGACTTTGTGCAGTCGCTCTGGATGAGTCGCTCCGGGATGTGGTGCACAGCGACCTCATGCCGTCGCTCCGAGAAGTCGCTCCAGGCAGTGCTCGTCCAAAGACCACTCTAATCACCTCCTTTGAGCTCCAAATGCACCCAAATGTCTCCAGAAACTCCATGTGGTACTCAAATACCTGATAGAGACATATGTATGCAAAATGCAACCTAGACATGGCTAAATCCTAATCTATATGATGAAAATGCACATGAATAAATGGATAAAACAATGTAAATATGCAAGATATCAACTCCCCCAAACTTGTTCTTTTACTTGTCCTCAAGTGAACTTTCTAGAACTCATAAGGAGAGAGGTTTGAAGGTGGGAGCTCATAGCCAAAAGAAACACAACTAGCAAACATAATTAGCACACTCTCTTATTACACTCTAGCTTCTCTAGGCCTATCTCAACTCCTTTTGTCCCTACACTCATCATCAAGCATCCACACATTCAAATCAACCAACTCTCACATTCATTAAGCACAAAACATCAGGTGAATTCTTGCAAATGGTCCGTTGGTCCAAGTCATTTGGTTGGGTAAGGGAAGGCTTTTATTCAAGTGATTCAAGAGGTTCAAAACATATGATCTTTAAGGTGGTTTACTCTCAAAACAAGTAGCCTTGACATTGCACATAATATATCTAAGAAAGGGACCAACTCATGCATACAATGCTCAATCTCCATTGTTCTACCCTTTTCCCAAACATACAATTACACAATCATTCCCAAATGTCAAACCCAACTCACATCTCTCACCAAAAGATCCTAAGAACTTTAACTCTTTCTTTTTGAAATCTACAAGGGATTTTTCTACAACCTCAAAACATTTCTTAGCTCCTAACAACTTTGCTAGCCCCCTTTTCTTTCTTTTCTCTTTTTTTTTTTCGATTTTTTTTTTTTTTTTTTTTTTTTTTTTTTTAGGTTGGGGGCCAAGACTTTTCAAAACTAGAGCTAGAGGTTCTCTACTTATCCCAGAAAATCAATTCACTTAAGCACAAAGAGTCTATCCTTTTTATTTTTTCATTTCTCCCAAATCATGATCACAACACTCACCCTCCCACCTATAGCTAGACAAAGAGTGTCCAATCTAGCAAAAATGAAGATCAAGCATTGTCGTTCCCGATACTCTCAACATTATGCGCATGTAAGACTTTCCGAAGAAGGCCTCACTCATCAAACAATGAAAGCTTAAAAGGAAGGAAAGGTTTTGGGAGTGGTCTACCACTAGAGTTTGTCAAAAAGATTGGCATAAAAGATGTGACAACTCCAGTGTGTATAGCCATGACTCAGTACACAAGGGACCCTAAGCAAGAAGCATTAAGTTCATTCATTTCTAATAAGGTTGTAGTTGGCTTCAAAGACTGAGTTTCAGCAATCAACAAGTTTCAAGAAGAGTTTTCAAGGCTCGAAACATACAAGTCTTTTCGAGAGGTGCATGGCTACTCAATGGTGCAACGTAGTGTTCTTTACAAGGCATTTAAAATCATTGCTCCCAATGCAAGTGAATGCAACCTATATGCTCTAGACTCTCCTAATGGTGCAAATGATGCAAACTAAATGAAAAATCTTTTTTTTTTTTTATGCAAATAGGTGTGCAATGCATGACTCAAATGAAACACAATCAAAGCAAACATGATCAAATGCTTGGTACCTCCCCCAAACTTGAGTTACACAGTCTCTGTGTTGTCAAAGAAAGAAGGAGATACCGAGAAGAAAACTAATATGCAAAAATGAAATGGTATATACAAGGGAGAGAAAGAAGTACCTCCTATGGATAGTAGGTGGGGGCAGATGCCCCAGCATCGTCGTCGTCAGGAGGGAAGGTGGTGTAGTAACCACCGGATGCTGAACCGGAGCCTCCATACCATGGCTGGCTCTCAACCTCGTCAATCTCGTGCTCACTGTCAGAAGAAGCGAGGGATGGGGATTTGTTGCCGGAAGTGGAAGGTTGAGTGGGTGGGTTCCTCCACTTACGCTGAAGCTGCGCAGCAGTGAGGGGGAAGCCAAGAGCATCAGGCGGGGGTGGGGGCTGGGGGTTTGAGGTGTTCGCGAAAGCGAAATCGGCTGAGCTACATCCAGCTATTCCTCCCCTAGTTAAGACATCAGCTACTTTCTTCATGAACTTGGCTGAAGTCTTTGCCTGCTTCTTCACAGTCTTGCTGAGCGCCTTGCACTTATCCTTCAGCTTTTCTATCGTTCTGTCCTGAGCTTTGTTCCACCTCTGGAGACGACCAATGTGGTCATGAGCATCACGGAGAGCTCCAGGGGGAAGGACTCCGTCATGGGGCTTGAAGTAGTAGCGCGGAGGTCCATAGATATGCTCAGACGTGTCTGCAACAGGCGGGTCAGGTTGCGTAGGGACACTCCTTCTCCTTGATGAAGCTGCTTGAATTGGATCGAGAGGCCCGTGTTCTCCGAGAAAGTACTCCTGGGGAATGTTGAAGCTGACAGCTCCTGGTATCTCTAAACTCGTCAGGTTCCGGTTTGGAAGAACCACCTCGACTGGCTTGCCCTGCAAGTAGTAGTGGTAGACGTAGTCCTTCCCATACATCCCACTGAAATAGGTGGCAATCCTCAAGTAGGTGCCATCAATGAACCTAGGCCCCGCTGCGTCCTTTCCCAAGGGAACATTCAGAAATTGGAGCAGTGGTGTGATCATTCCGCCTATCCCCATCTTTGGGCGCGAATCAGTGGTGTACCACGCCCAGTCTCTGTAGTGTTCGAGACGGCCCACAAAGAAACTGACCATCCCAAAGGTAGCATAGATATCAGTGCTGGGAAGGGGTAACACTCCAGGTTGAGCGTAAGGACGGATAGCCGGACAGAGCAGTCGCATGTCTTCCTCAGTAACATTACCAGCTTGCTTCCGTGGGTAGAAAGCATGGACTAGCAATCTGTGGAGGTAGCGTACAGACGGGTGTCGGATGTGTGAGTTCTTGTCAGCCCCGGTAGAGTGCCTGTTTCCAGTGATCAACTTCCAAAGCTCTGTGGGGAGGTTCTCACACTTGGGAAGTGAGTGGTCTTCTAGGTCTTGGAACCCCATGACCCTCCCAATGTCCTTGAAGTTCATGTTGTATTCCCTTCCATTGACCTTGAACGTGATTTTTCCCCATCCTTGCCTCACATGCGCCGTGTCGTGGTAAGTGACCACAAGAGAGGATAGGAACTGACAAGTGACATCCTTGTAGAAAGGATAAGCCATGGTGAGGAGTTTTGGCATCTTCAAATGTCCCAGCATCGCCTCAATATCGGATTCTAGGCCCAACTCCTTCAGCAAATCGAGGTCGGCGAACCTGGTTGGAGCCCAAGTGACCCCATTCTTCAAGTGATCATACAGCTCCTCCACAGATGGAGTTTTTGCCCTGTCTCGATCAACAGCAACCCCTTTTCCTTTGGACATCTTGGCTTTCTTCGTAGGTGCCTGCTCATCAGCACTCTCAGTTTCACTCTCCTCATGAGTGGGAACTGCTACACTTTTCCCAGCCCTCTTCTCTTGTTCTTGCGATTTCCTTGCAGCCAAAGTCTGCTGTCGAACGGTTCTCTGCGTCCCTGACCCAGTTGGCTCGCAGGATAAAGCTTTTCCTCTTAGTGCAAACTCTTTTCTTTCAGCTTCTTGCTTCTCAGCTTCCAACTTTCCCTTTGTCTTCTTAACCATTTTCACCTGAAGAAGTAAAAACTTGAAAAAGGATAAGTAGTTGGAAGTAAAGAAAACAGGATTTTGCAAGAGAAAATTGCAAAAGTGAACTTAACAAATGAATTATCAATTTAAACTCAAGTTCAACACAATGCAACAATTCTCACTCTTGTAACACCTTAACACATCTAGTTCACCCACAAACTCACCCAATTAAGGTCAAATTCGAAAATCCCTAATTCCATGAACCCTAATTTTGCCAAAGTGCAAATTAAACTCAATTTCACCATTAATTCAACAACCCAACTTGATAGATAAACTTTCCCTAGTCTATTTCACCACAATCTAGCAAGAAAGTGACCAAATTTCGACTTTCAAATTCTAGGGTTCATGGACCTACGAATTTGAATTTAAAAACTCAATACCTTGCTCTGGATGAAAGGAAATGGTGAATGGGTGGTGAGGAATAGGCTACAGGGGCGAAAGCTTGGTTTAGAAACAAGAACTAGTTGATTTGGGTGAGAATTGAGAAGGTTTTGGGATTTTTGGTGTGGGTGAGTTTGAGAGAGTTTGTGAGTTTGTGAGAGGAGGGGAGAGTGAGAGAGATAGAGTCGCGGGGGTTGGGGTAGGTTAGGGTCGTCCGGTTCGGTCTAGGGTGGTTAGGGTCGGTTTACTTGAATTAAACCGGGGTTTAGAGTTAGGAAACTTACCTGGACCGGTTCGGGAGCGACGTGAGGGTGTCGCTGGGAAAGGTCGCTCCCGAGTCGTTTCCTCGCGTCGTGTTTCGACAAAACCGCGAGCGACCTTGAAGTGTCGCTCTAGAAACCTCGCTCTGGGCTGGAGCGACTTCAAGGTGTCGCTCTAGGACGTCGCTCCGGGTCAGTTTTTGAGCTCCGTTTCGTCGAAAACGCGAGCGACTCCGAGGTGTCGCTCCCATAATGTCGCTCCCAGCTGGAGCGACCTTTCGGCCTCGCTCCGAGACCTCGCTCTGAGGCGATTTTTCTTGATCCGACGACGAAAACGCGAGCGACCTTGGAGTGTCGCTCTCGAAACCTCGCTCCCAGCTGGAGCGACCTTGAGGTGTCGCTGTGAGACCTCGCTCCCACGCACGACTCCTGCTCAAAACTGAACCGATCAAGCACCTGCACACAACTTCTCTCTCTTTTTTTTTTTTTTATGCAATAAGATGAAAAATGGAAATACCAATGCAATATGTACAAGGATACGCATGGGACTTCCTCCCAAGTGAGCTTGTTTTAAGTCCCGAGCTTGACTTTGCCTCCTTTTAGATTAGGCCGGGGTAGGATCAGACAGTGGAGTTGAAACCCCATCTTCCTCTGGTGCAGTAGCCATGTAGAGCTTAACCCTTTGTCCATTGACTGTGAAGTCTCTTCCATCAGTGCTCCACAAAACTATTGCTCCATATGGTCTAACCTCCTTGACCTTGAAAGGACCGGACCACCTTGACTTAAGCTTTCCTGGAAACAACTTCAGCCTAGAGTTGTAGAGAAGAACTTGGTCTCCTTCTTTAAACTCTCTCTTCAGGATGTTCTTGTCATGGAAAGCCTTAGTCTTCTCCTTGTAGATTCTTGAGTTCTCGAAAGCATCCATTCTTATCTCATCAAGCTCGTGTAGCTGAAAGAGCCTTTTCTCCTTGGCACTCTTGATGTCAAAGTTCAGCAACTTTATTGCCCATAGTGCCTTGTACTCAAGCTCCACTGGCAAATGGCAAGCTTTCCCATACACTAGGTTGAAAGGTGTGGTGCCCAGTGGTGTCTTGTAAGCTGTCCTATAAGCCCAAAGTGCATCGTCAAGCTTATTGGACCAATCCTTCCTTGTAATCCCCACAATCTTCTCCAGGATAGATTTGATCTCCCTGTTAGAAATCTCAACTTGGCCACTTGTTTGGGGATGATAAGGAGTTGCCACCTTGTGCTTCACACCGTTCTTCTTGAGAAGTCCCTCAAGCAGTTTGTTAATGAAGTGGGAACCTCCATCACTGATTACAACTCTTGGAACTCCAAACCTTGGGAAGATGATGCTCTTGAACATCTTGATTACAACTCTAGCATCATTGGTGGGGCTTGCAATGGCTTCCACCCATTTGGAGACATAATCAACAGCCACAAGGATATATTTGTTGCCAAAAGATGATGGAAATGGTCCCATGAAGTCAATACCCCAGACATCAAACACTTCAACTTCAAGGATTGGATTTTGAGGCATCTCATTCCTCTTGGTGATGTTTCCTCTTCTTTGGCAAGAATCACACTTCGAAACAAAGTCTTGTGTATCCTTGAACATATGTGGCCACCAGAATCCAGCTTGTAATACTTTTGCAACTGTTTTGAAGGTGGCAAAGTGACCTCCATAGGATGATCCATGACACTGTGCAAGGATCCCATCAATCTCCTCATTTGCAACCACTCTCCTATAAAGCTGATCCTTGCAGAGAATGTAGAGGTAGGGCTCATCCCAGTAGTATCTTTTCACATCCTTGTAGAACTTTTTCTTGGCATAGCCCACAAGATTCAGAGGTTCTCTTCCTGTGGCTAGGTAGTTCACCAAATCAGCATACCAGGGTTCTTTCTCCTCTGTTGCTTTGACTTCTTCCAGCTTCCTACCAGTCTCACAAACTGCTATCACTGCTTCGATAGCCATGATCTGCTCCTCAGGAAGTCCTTCGTCAATAGGGATACCAGACTCTACCCTCAACCTGGACAAATGATCAGCTACTCCATTCTCAACTCCAGGTTTGTCCTTGATCTCCATATCAAACTCTTGGAGCAAAAGGATCCACCTCAAAAGCCTGGGTTTTGCATCCTTCTTGGCCAAAAGGTGTCTCAAGGCAGCATGATCTGTGTAGACAATGACTTTAGACCCAACCAAGTAGCTCCTGAACTTCTCAAAGGCAAAAACAATTGCCAGCATCTCCTTCTCTGTTGTGGCATACCTCATCTGAGCATCATTGAGGGTTTGGCTGGCATAGTAGATCACATGGGTTTTGCCATCTTTCTTCTGCCCCAGAACAGCTCCCACAGCATAGTCACTGGCGTCACACATGATCTCAAAAGGGAGATCCCAATCAGGTGGCTGGACAATTGGGGCACTAACGAGTTCACCTTTCAGCTTCTTGAAAGCTTGTAGACATTCCACATCAAAACTGAAGGTAGCTTCCTTGCACAGCAGCCTGGTCAAAGGTCTAGTGATCATGGAGAAATCCTTGATGAACCTCCTGTAGAATCCAGCATGACCAAGAAAACTCCGGATGTCTTTCACTGTCTTTGGTGGAGGCAGACCAACCATAACATCGATTTTGGCTTTATCCACCTCAATCCCCTTCTCTGAAATCTTGTGTCCTAGCACAATCCCTTCCTTGACCATGAAGTGACACTTCTCCCAATTCAGCACAAGGTTGGTGTCTTCACATCTCTGTAGGACCCTGCACAAATTTGACAAACAAGCAGAAAACGAAGATCCGTAGACAGAGAAATCATCCATAAATACCTCCACAACATCCTCAATCAGATCAGAGAAAATTGACATCATGCACCTTTGAAAGGTGGCTGGAGCATTACATAGACCAAATGGCATCCTTCGATATGCAAAGGTACCATAGGGACATGTGAATGTCGTTTTCTCTTGATCATTGGGATGTATGGGGATTTGGAAAAATCCTGAGTACCCATCAAGGAAACAATAGAATGGGTGATTTGCAAGTCTCTCAAGCATCTGATCAATAAATGGTAATGGGAAATGATCCTTTCTAGAAGCAGAGTTTAGTTTCCGGTAATCAATGCACATTCTATGACCTGTGATGGTTCTTGTTGGTATCAATTCATCCTTGTCATTTTTAATCACAGTGATACCACCTTTCTTTGGTACAACATGCACAGGTGATACCCATTTAGAATCTGAGATAGGGTAAATAACACCAGCATCTAGGAGTTTAAGAATCTCTTTCTTTACAACATCCTTCAGGTTAGGATTTAACCTTCTTTGATGCTCGATAGAAGTCATTGATTCATCCTCAAGATGTATCCTATGCATGCACAAAGAGGGTGATATCCCCTTGATGTCATCTAGTGAGTAACCTATTGCCTTTCTAAATCTTTTAAGTGTTTTCAAAAGTTCAGATAGCTCATTTTCAGTAAGTTCACTACTCACAATGACAGGGTAAGTTTCATTAGGACCAAGGAATGCATACCTTACACCATGGGGAAGAGGTTTAAGCTCCACTTTAGGTGCCTTAAGTTCACTCCAGTCATCCTGCTGGTTGTCCTCTTGTTGAGTGACTGAGACTTGTTGGTGAACCATCTGTGGAAGCTCCTCGTACTGGTCCTTACTGAAAAACGCCTGGTGTGAATCCAGCATCATCCCATAGGCAGTACTCTCCAGGTTCTCAATCACCTCAGCCTCCTTCTCTACAGTTAAAGCATGCTGTAGAGGGTCCTCTAGTGACAACTCTTCAAGGAGTTCATCAGCAAGGGCATCCATCTCTTCGATGTAGAACACTTGTCCTTGAACTGTTGGCCTCCTCATTACTTCCTTGATGTCGAAATGCAGAACGTGCCCTTTACCCAGATGGAGATCAATCTTGCCTTCTTTCACATTAACAATAGCTCCTGCTGTGGCTAAGAAAGGTCTTCCAAGGATTAAAGGATCTTGAGCTTCTTCACCCATTTCAAGCACCACAAAGTCTGTAGGGATCTCATAATTTCCAACCATCACTGGGAGGTCCTCTAAGATACCCACAGGGTACTTCACTGAACGATCAGCCAATACCAGAGAAAGTCTACACTTCTTGTACTGAGTGAAACCCAGCTTCTTAGCAACAGATAGGGGCATCAAGCTGACACTAGCTCCCAAATCGCAGAGACATCTATCAAATACCATAGGTCCAAGAGCACAAGGTAATGTGAAGCATCCTGGATCTTCTAGCTTCTTTGGAATGACCAGTCTCTGAATGATAGCACTGCACTCATGAGTGAGAATCACCATGCCCTCCATCTCTTTCTTCTTTGCAGCTACAGCATCTTTGAGGAACTTGCTGTACTGAGGGATCAGCATGAAAGCGTCAATAATGGGCATTGTGACTTGGACTTCACTCATTTGCTTGTCAAACAAAGCTTTGTACTTCTCTAGCAGCTGCCTCTTGAATCGACCTGGGAATGGAAGCTTGGGTTCATAGGCAGGAGGAACAAAAGAGTTTTCACTTGCAGGAGTGACAACTTCACCATCTTTAACTGTTTTCTTCTCTTCTCCAACCTTTCCTTTTCCTTTTGCTTCCACTATCTTTTCCAAGATCTCGTCATTGATCTTCTCATCAACAATCACCACTTCATCATCTATGGTGATGGCAACCCCCTCACTTTGTTTCTCAGCATCCTTGGTGAGAGTTCTCTGAGGTAACTCCTTACCACTCCTGAGAGTGATAGCTTTCATGGTTTCCTTGGGGTTTTGCTCAGATTTTCCAGGTAGAGAACCTTGTTGGCGATTTTGTTGAGTGTTCATGGCAGCAAACTGGTTCTCCAAAGCTCTGAACTTGTTGTTGAGCTCATTGTAGCTCCCATCAATCTTTGAGTGAAGATTCTTCAACTCATAGCCAACATGCTTCTCACTTCTTGTTTGAGACTCCAGGATTTGTTTCAGTAGAGCATCAGTGCTGCTGACTTGAGGAGTGGAGGTAGAGGGATTAGATTGTTGTTGGGAAGAATGGTTGCCCTTGTTGTTGAAACCAGGAGGAGGGTTTTGCTGAGGTTGATAGCTGCCTTGCTGATTGTTCCGAGGCTGATAACCACTCTGTTGGTTGTTGGAATAGGATTTCTGTTGGTAGTTGTTGTACTGAAAGTTGGGTTCTTTCTTGTACCAGCTACCATTGTTGTTGATGAAACACAGCTCTTCCTGACCTTCCAAACCCTCAACTTCATGGACAACAACTGGTGTCTCTTGGCTTGGGTTGCCAACAAAGTGCAGCTGCTCTTGGGTAGCTTTATCAGCAATGAGGATGTCTATCTTATCCTGTAGAGCCTTCAATTCCTTCCTCGTCTGCTTATCATCAGTTCTACTGCCTCTGTCGTGGTCTCCACTGTAGACTGCATCACTCTTAACCATGTTGTCAACCAGCTCCTCTGCATCCTCCTCAGTTCTCCCCAAGAAGAACCCATTACTAGCTGTATCCAGTCTGGCCCTGTACTTAGGGAGAGCACCACGGTAGAATGTGCTCAGCAAGCTCTCCTTAGAGAAACCATGGTGTGGGCATTGAGCTTGGTAGCCCTTGAATCTCTCCCAGGCTTCACTGAAACCTTCCAAGCCCTTCTGTTGAAAGCTGGAGATCTCGTTTCTCAGCTTAGCAGTTCTTGAAGTAGAGAAGAACTTCTCCAAGAATGCTTTCTTGCAGTCATCCCAAGTGGTAATGGAGTCGCTGGGTAGAGACTTCTCCCACTGACGTGCCTTATCTCCCAAAGAGAAAGGGAATAGCTTGAGCTTTAAGGCATCTTCGGACACACCATTGGTTTTTGACAACCCACAATAGCTGTCGAACCTGTCCAAGTGATCAAATGGATCCTCTAGAGCCAAGCCATGATACTTGTTGTTCTCGATCACGTTGAGGAGTCCTGACTTGATCTCAAAGTTGTTGGCTGCCACAGCGGGTGCTCGGATTCCCAATCTATGACCATGAATGTTTGGACGGTCGTAAGTGCCAATGGGTCGAGCTGCTCGCTGTTGGTTAGGTGGACCATTGTTGTTAGCGCCATTGACGCCTGCATCTTCTTGATGAACGTCTCCCATGTCAGTGTTCAGTCTCTGCAATTGAGCCTGATGTTCTTCTTCTCTTCTCTTTCTAGCACACTCTCTCTCTAAAGCTCTGATGTCTGCTGCTCTTGGAACTAGGTTTGATGGACCCCTGCTCCGCAAGTTCATACACCTGTAGATTAAAGGGAGGTGAAGAAGAGTCAGTAACAAAAGAAAATAAAAATGACTTAGTCTCAAGCAATTGACTAAATCTCAATGTTTAAATCTACTCAGAATTTGGCAACGGCGCCAATTTGATGTTAGGAGTTTTCAAGGCTCCTAAGACAAATGCTGTAGTATAAATGATTGTCGAACCAGTTCTGAGAGATATCAAAGCACCGAAAATGCAAGTAATCACTTAATCTAAGTGCAATCAATGATTTAGATGGGTTTTTAAACTATGACTAATTAAAAGAAATAACTAAATGATACTTTCTTAACTATTGGAAAAGAGAACTCATGGATATAGGGATTAGACCTCGGGTGATCAAGTTTCGAACTAAAGATGGCAAACGATCAATCAATCTATTAACCTTAAGCTTGGACACAATCCTAAACAAACTCTATGTCTAGATGAATGTTCATTTACTTAACACAATTCAAACATCAAATGTCTTTGGTTGAATAATATGAAAGCAATCATAACTAGCAAGTCCAATGGCTATCTTAGCACCTCTAACAACAAATGTCTTTGGCAAAGTATGCTAAAAGCTAAGAAGAGTTGTCTCGGGCATTTCCTCAACACCTTTCGGGGGGAAATGCCTAAGATTCAACTACTGAGTGGCCAACTCAGAAGATGCATTATGCTCACTCAACTAGCAAGGAAATATGAATGATCTACACTAAAACATCCTAGTTCTAACCTAATCACCCTCAATCTCCCTAACCCATGAATTCAAAAGGGATTACTCACTAATCTCCATGATTCCTCTTAAACCCATGTTGGATTTCAGATTAATCATGTAGAGAAACACAGGAAAAATAGATAAGAACACAGAATTCTCAATAATAAACTGATCAATTGATTCAAAGAGATGACTTTCCAAAGGTTTTTGGTGGTTTTTCTAAGAACAAAGATGATCTGCCTCCTGGTGGCTTACAGAGTATTAAAACATAGGTTTAGAAAATAAAAACGTGCATAGTGAAATGACCAAAAGGCCCTTGAGAAATCATAAGTTCGAGTGAAATTGAGACGCGCAGCGACCTCGGCTCGTCGCTCCGACAAGTCGCTCCAGGCTTTGGGAGCGACCTCGCTGGGTCGCTGCGAGAGGTCGCTCCGAGAGCGATTTCGTGTCTCCGAGAACCAAAATGGCGAGCGACTTCTCCCTGTCGCTCTGGTAAGGTCGCTCCAAGCTTCGGGAGCGACTTCAGCACGTCGCTCTGGAAGGTCGCTCCGAGGTCAAAATGTGTGTCTCCGGACGTGAAAACGCGAGCGACTTTGTGCAGTCGCTCTGGATGAGTCGCTCCGGGATGTGGTGCACAGCGACCTCATGCCGTCGCTCCGAGAAGTCGCTCCAGGCAGTGCTCGTCCAAAGACCACTCTAATCACCTCCTTTGAGCTCCAAATGCATCCAAATGTCTCCAGAAACTCCATGTAGTACTCAAATACCTGATAGAGACATATGTATGCAAAATGCAACCTAGACATGGCTAAATCCTAATCTATATGATGAAAATGCACATGAATAAATGGATAAAACAATGTAAATATGCAAGATATCAAGGTTTCCAAAAAAGTATGTGTTGAGTCTATGTAAAATGGTCATTAAATATTTGAATTAATGCATTTTTTTGTAGATAAAAGCCTTGAATGTGGCATGTAGAATGAGTGGAATGCATGGCAGACCATAATTTGTGTTAACATTCTATAACTTTTTGTGTTAGTATTTTTATTTAAAAATAAATAATTTAAAAAGAATAATTGAAGTGCTAAACAAATTTTCTTTGCACTCCACCTAGAATTGAAAATGAAATAATATGATGTGGTTAATCACAATATTGTAATTTTTAAGTATTAGTGTTCTTAATGTTACTGTGGTATACGTGTGGTACACAAAAATGTAACGATATGTAACTAGTCGCTTCTAAATTAAAGTGTGGTGTGTTTTGAGTTAAAAATAAAACTGAATTAAATAGTAATATGTGCGGTCCAAAAAATTGAAGAAAAATATAGTCTACTTACACATTTGAATAAATTCCAAATTTTGTGTGGTTAGTGAATTATTTATACTTTTAAGAACATCTTGTTTGATTCTCCCTCTGTATCAGTTTAACTGATGTTTAAGGATTTTGATTTTGTTTCAAAACAAGTAATGTTTTCACAATTATAGGTAAAAATTAATGTCATTTAAAATTTTTGACCAATTATAAAATACTACATCTTTTTCTTATTGGTTGAATTAATTTTATTCTATGTTATTTTATGTAAACAAAGTCAATTACATAAAAGTTTGTATTTTCTTAATATTTGTGCAAAAACCTTAAACACCTCTTAAAATGATCCACATGGAGTATAAATTATTTTTATTAACTATTTAAGTAGTTTATTTTTTTGTTTTTATAATTTCTGAAATATTAAAAAATAATTAGCATTTAATAATTATGTATTTCACTGATTTTGTCAATTATAAAATATAAATATATTATATGTATTCTATAGTTATACTATTCATTATACATGTCACCATTCATTCTTTTGAACCGTTTATTTTAGATGATCTGCAGTTGCTCCGCAATTTGCCTTTCTCTTAAATAAACTGTAGTTAAACCGTACTGTAGTATCCAGTTCGCATGTTCCATACTACTAAATCCCATGCTATCATTAGAGCCTAAAATTTTAGAAAAGAAAACTTTCATCCAATATTTTTTTATATATAATATAAATAAATTAAAATTTAAATCTATGTTATTTAGTTAATTAAATTAATTATAATGAAGTATATTTTATTTATTAAATAATTTATAAATTTAATTTTAAAATATATTAAATATTATAAATTATTTACTTTTGTTTAAATGATAATAGCACGACTTGGACAATTTTTACATCAACAAAAACATGAGATATTGATTGAAAGAACATGTAAATATGAATTGTAAAATTTTCGAGATATATAATTTTAATAATAGATAAAATACTTGTTTAAATTTTGTTTGAATAATTTATATTTATTTTTAAAACATATATATATATAGTTTATGTATCATGTAATGGTTACTATACATATTACCTTTCACATATTATTTTCAACCGCTTGTTTTAGATTGTGATGATCCTGCAGTACATGTTTTTCTCATACTAACTACACTTAAACCATATCGCAATATATAATCCGCTCATCCCACACCACTCAATCCATTGTTAGAATTTGAAGCTCAAAATGGTTCATTAATAAGCTATATCTCTATTTTGTTGACCAGACATTCATATATTATTCTAATCAATTTTTTTTGTTTATTTTGAGTTAACAACTATTAGTTTCAATTTTAAAACAAACATTATCTTTTCTTATTATCATCTAAATCTCAAGTTATCTTTCCAAAATTACGAATTCATATTTTTTTTAGTATTTCCCTTCTCTAATTTGATCCCTCAAAATAACTAATTTACTAATGATGATATAATCTTTTCTTATCCCTTTTCTTCGCCTCAAGTGTAACTAATTTAAGCAAATTTTTATGCTCCAACTCTAGGAATATTTGAATAATGTTATAGTGTTATAAATAAATCAATGAAAGAAAGTTTCAAAGATGACAAAAAAAAAAAAAAAAAAAAAAAAAAAATCAATGAGTAAGACATTTGACTTTAAACGAGGGTTTAACTGGTGTAAACGTAGCAGGTTGCGAGAGTTTGAATATACAGGTGATTTCAATTTTAAGCGTTACTAAGTGATTTCTACGACTGATACATTGGTTAAAAATTGGTGATTGCAGGATAATTATGACTAGTTGACTACCAATGCAACAACTATTTAATAATAAATTAACAATATTAACTCTCTATATAATTATATAAATACTAAAAATTATATAATTCTAATTGATATAAAAACTATATTTATAAAATTGTAGCATTAATTTTTTTAAAAATATATTTTTGTGTATACATATATATATATATATATATATATATATTAATGTCTAAAAATCATGGCAAATAGTTTTGTCCTAAATTCTTATAATAAGATTAAAATACAATATATATTAGTATTTATATTATATTAAATTTTATTTAATTAAATATTTATACATCTTTTTTATAAAACATTATCTTTTTTTTAACTTTTCTGCAACCGCGAACGCTACATGGAAGCAATTTTTGATTTTGAGAGGTTTGGAACTGTGCAAAGCGGTTTATATTGTTTTCTGTGATTATTGTAAAATGGCAAGAACCCGCTACCTCCGACAAACATAATGTTTGCAGGTAGTGATGAGAAAACCAGTTAAACCATGAGGCTTGATTTTGTGACAACCTCAAAAAAATTCTAGAGAAATGGATGCGAAAATTAACTGGAAAGACCATCTTATTTGGATATGTTTGTGTATCATATTATCTAATCTAGACAATACTAGGGAGAGTTATTATACAACGAATTTGAAGTGAATCCATATAAAGATAAAAAGGTCCAACTCAACACGAAGACCCATGTCAATTATTACACTTTCACTCCATAGACAAACAATGTCCTTATAAGAAGAAGTTTCCATTATATATTAAAACTAGTTTAAGACATGCACCTTGCACATGATGAATATTTTATATACACATCACTTTTATGTACATATAATTGTATAACAATTTTTTACATATTATGAAACAAATTAAAATATATATATCGAATAATTGAAAAACTATTAACTATTACATATATAATTAAATTGACCCAATAGAGTTATAAAATATTTTGGACTTTCTGAAATTCTCAAAATAATTTAGGAAACTTTTCATGTTTACCACTTTTTCGTACCATTATTCATGTTTACCACCACTAAAAAGACATTTTCAAAAAATATCTTCTTTATTAATTGATAAAAGACTCTTATGCCCTTGTTATCTCTATATATAATAAATAATTATTTAAATAAATAAAAAACAAAAAAAAATAATTTTTTATGTTTTTGAATTATACTTTTTCAAATTTGAACTTTTTCATAAATTTTCTTTTTTTTGAAATTTTCTTTTTCGAATTTTGTTTTTCCAAAATTTCTTTTTGAAAATCAAAAAATTATTTCTGAAACTATTTTTAAAATTATTTTATATTTTTAAGTATTTATATATATATATTAGAATCATAAATTTCACGTTCCAAAAACCTTACCCTACCCTTCAACTCTAAACATTAAGTTTAAACTAGATTTTCACCCGCACAACCGTGCGGGTATATATTTTCACATTTATATATATAGATATTTGTTTTACATAATTATTATATATTTTTAATGTTACTAATATATTTAAATGTTTGTATAATTATGCCAAATATAATAATTTTATAGTATTTATGCTGTAAATTAAAATCATCACATATATATGTTGCTTATTATATATTTGTCCTATTGAATTTGCGTTTGATTACTAAACTAAATTTTTTAATGCATGAAACAACATATATGAAAACAATTTTGTATTTAATTTATTATAATCATGATCTGTAATTCAAATCGCTAGATTTTTTTAGTAATTTTTTAATGTTTATTAATTTTATATAATAAATTATTGTATATTAAAAAAGTTTAAGATAAGATAAATTTTTATACATGTATTATATAGTTTACTAATATTAACCCGTTCTACCGACATATTATATTTTTAGCATAAATATTTTATATTTATGAAAATAAATATGTTAACTTATCAATTTAAAATAATTTTATCATATTTTGTTCAATATAACGTTTTTATTTTAAAATGATAGATATTATTATAAAATTGATAAAATAGGATATAATTATATTCTTTTAGTAACATTTCATTACTAATTACAAAATTTGTTGAAAATATTTATATTCAATTTATGACAATTAAGATCTTATTATAATCTTTTTCAAGAGATTTGTTAGAATTTTAATCTTTTTTTAAAAAAGTTAAAAGATATAAAAGATATTATGATTAAAGTAGTTAAAAATATTATATATATTAGCATTAGTGATATACATTTAATAGAAAATTTAAATGATGTTCCAAATAAAAATATCACTCATCAAAAAAATCATGATTTTTATTTTATTAGAAAAAAATTTGAAAAAATTAAAATAGAAATAAATATTTATTTCTAACAAAATCATTAAAAATTATTAGTAAATGTATTTTTGAAATTAATTAATTTCATTTTATTCAAATTTTCGTTTATAAACCAAACCTATATTCAATTTTAATTTCTAATTATATTTTATGATAACTTAAATTAAAACTAACTATTTTTCAAAAGTAAATTTAAAAAGATTCTAAGAAAATTTTAAAAAGATTTTGTTAGAACATTTTAAATATATTCATTTGTATTTCAAATAAAAAGATAAAGATATTAAAAGATATAATAATGAATTTATGTAAAATATGATATTTTCTAAGAATGGTCCAAACTAAAAAAATCACACATGAAAAGACGTCATGACTTCTGTTTTAATATATTAGATTAGTTAATCTTATAGCTATAAATGTCTTTTATTTTTCATTAAAAATAATGGTAAAAATGGTTAGTGTAAGCATGAAAAGTGGTTCTACCGGGTGTATTGAATTGTGTATTTGGACGAAATCTCTTTTGTATCGTTGGGATTTAGAAAAAGAAAAAAAAGATTTGGGTGGGATTTCTTCTTTAAGTTTAAGAGTACTTTAGATCATTTGATACCAATTATCAATTTTGATGTATATATTTAAGAACGAGAATCAAGAATTCATAAATTATTTCTTCTTCCAATAAAACATCATTCATATATATATATATATATATTTTTTTTACCAAAAAAAAAAATCATTCATATATTTAAAAACGCGAAGAAACGTGTTTCAACTGCAGTTGATTCAGTCATTACAAATCACTACAACAACGAAAAACAATGTTCACAAAAAATCCATTGTAGAGAATCCTGGTAAGAAATCGACGAGTGGCAGAAGCTTCATCTTGTGAGAGAAAAAAGAAGAGACGTCCTTGAGATTGAGCGATGTAGAGAGAAATCTTAGTTAACATCCATGTCCTCGTGTGGCATTACCACATGTGTAATTAACATGTTGGCGGATCTCGTCGGAAGACCAGTCGTCAGAGCGTCAATGGCTAAGCGAGTGGCAGGGGTTGGAAAGGAAGGAGAGACATTCTACGGTGAAGGCCTTGACGGCGAGGGACCAAGCTAGCAGATCTGGGACTTGAAGAGGATGAGGCGCTCTAGTGGTGGTCACAGTGAACAGAGGCGGCCCTCAGTCATGTCTAACCAGAGCTCTCCAGAGCAACAGAGACCGGAACAGATATGCAGAAGACATGACTCTGGTTAGACAAGACTAATGTATATCAAGGAGAAACTTTTCCCCATCGGAGAAGAGACAGAGAACAAAACAGAGAGGAGATCCAGATGAAAGGCCAAAGACACAACAGATATGCAGAAGCGAGATAGGTCCCGAAGCCGGCGAGCCAGCGAGGTCGAGCTCCTTCGGTGTCGGAAAGGGGTGAAAGCAGAGCTGTATGGGGATTGACTCGTGTCTGGGAGCAACAGTGGCGGTAGCCTTTGTTCTTTTTTTTTTTCTCGGCTGCCAATTTTTCAAATATAAAAATTCTGGGGTTTTCCAAATAACAGGTATACAAGCGTGAGTTTTGTTACACAATAGTTCTAACTAAAATTGATGAAAAGGTTGTTTCAAATCCTTTTCCTAGTTTTTTTCTTTTTAGAATTGTTTGATTTGAATAACAGTGGATTTGATTTAGTTTTAATAAATTGTTAATTGAATAACGGTGGATTACAAGTGATTTGTGGTGTTTTTAGATAAATGTCATGTTCAATAACACATGAATTGAGGAAAAAAATTAGAAATCCTTAGTTGAATAACAGATGATTTTTAAACAAAACCAAATCACTTTAAAATTCATGATTTAATACACCCCCATATGAATGTGGTATTTGGCAATTTTTCAATTATTTATTATAACATTTTATATATCACTTTACCATTTTAAAACGTTTAAATTTTTGTTAATCAGCCAATTAATCAATTTTAAAATAATTGGAAAATCAATTTTATTTTAAATTTTTGAAAACAATAATTTTAATTTTAAATAGTTGGAGGCTGATTACGTCAACTAGTCTAAACTTTTTTTTATCTTTAACAACATTGTATTTCATACGCTTTAGCACATATTATAAACAAACCAATTTTATCAAGATTTAATTAAAAGTAATTTAAAATTAAGTATATAAATGGACAAATTTATGGTAAACACAGATAAACGTTCCATATTTTGAATTTTGAGAAAAACAATTTAAAAGGTAAAAGTAAGACAGAGCCAGAAGTCTAGCACATACGAAATTTCCATTTAATTTTGCTTAGTAGCAACAACTTTACATAATTTAAAGAGCGTGTAAAATTTTAGGATAAATTAACTTTAGAAACCATAGTTGAGAAGGTAGTAACCTAACTTAATTGTCTCTATAAAAAGATTACTGGGCAAAGTTAAAGAAAAACCCTAAATCTTTTTGCTTGAAACAATGACAAGAATCTCTGATCTTTCACAAGATTTGATAGAGGAGATACTCTCTAGGGTTCCGTTAACTTCTCAGCGAGCGGCTAGATCCACTTGCAAACAATGGAACGGTTTATATAAAGATGAATGTTTTACAAAGAAGCACCGTGGTAAAGCAGCTAACGATACCATGATGATCAGGGTGTGTAATTCTAGGGCTTGTTTAGTGAGCGTCGATCTCCAGGGAGTCCGCAAGCAAAAAAAGGGCTTATTTGCTCTATCTACAGAGCCAATAGGTCAACTTAACCATATCACGGCATCTGACGTCTATCATTGTGATGGCTTATTGCTTTGCCTCCACAAAAAAGGTATGGTGAAGTCTGATACCGTGGTATGGAACCCGTATTTGGGACAAGCCAGGTGGATCAAACCCAGCAAATTTTCCTCAAAGTTCGATAGGTATTGTCTCGGATACGCAACAAGAACAACCACAAAATCTTGAGGTTTTTGCATCATGACAATTATGGTACTACTGTTGAGCACGAGATATTCAATTTTAAGTCTGATTCATGGAGGGTTCTTCATCTCACTCCTGACTGGATCATACCATATAAGGGTCAAGGAGGCTTGTCTTTGAAAGGAAATACTTACTTTGTTGCTCGGGAAGGGCTGGGAATGAGAAAATATGTAATCTGTTTTGATTTTACAAGTGAGAGATTTAGACATTGCCTTGATCTGGAATCTAACTACCGTAATGGAGAAACTGTGATTCTATCTGCTGTTAGAGAAGAACAGCTTGCAGTGTTATTTTACCGCGAGGATACAAATGCGATTGAGATACGGATTACAAGAAAGATTGAGGCCAATGAGGAGTCGTGGAGAACTTTCTTAAAAGTTGATGTGCAGCCGTTCATGCTCAGTGGAATGTTCTCGATTTCTCCTCCGTGTAGGAGTTTCTTCGTGGACGAGAAAAAGAAAGTGGCAATTATTTGTGATAATCACTTCAGAAGAGCTTACATGATTGGAGAGGATAATTACTTCAAAATAGTTGCTCAAGGAAAAACTACACAATGGCCGGTTGTGTGCTCTTATGTTCCGAGTTCGGTGCAGATTCCGAAAGGTCCAGTACATGCACGAGGCAAAAGGAAAGTACGGGATTATTAGTCATTGTCTCTGTGTAGTTAACACGACTTAAACATTGTTTTGCTGATTTGAATTGCTAGGTGTTATTCTTGTCATCCTAATCTAGACTCAAGTGAGCCTTCAAGGTGCAACAACCATTACTAAATTGATAGTTTCATATGCATTTTTTTGTTGTTGTTGTTGTTATCTAGCTCATGTGGTTGCTTGTACTGGAAGTCAAAACCAAACATTACTGGGTCATTGTGGTTGCCTCTATTGGAAGTTAAAAAAACAGAGCAAGAATTTGCCGGATATGGACAAACAACTTCCCTTCTTTTCTTTTTTTTATTGGGTCAAAATTTCCTTTTTGTTTTTGGGCAACGGGTCAAAATTTCCTTCTTTTCTTATATATGTCACATCTAGCAAGAACTAGAAATATATATATATTAGTATTAGTGTATTCATGTTTATACATTTGGGTATGCGTTTAGACTCGATTTGGGTTTATTCATGTTTCATATATATTAGTATATTTGGATATTTTAAAATATTTAATTTTGTTATTTTTGAATACTTCAAAGTATTTAGGACAATTCCAATTTTTCAAATACATGACAATTCTGATTATCTTCAAATATTATGGATATTAAATCTAAAATTAATTAATATATATATATATATATATATATATATTTATAATTCAGATTTTTGTTTTTGGTTATCTGAAATATTTGGGTTCAAATCGAGTTCCTAATTTTTTAGATACTAAAATTTTAGACATGTTTGGATATTTTACTAAATTTAGTTTGAGTATTTTAGTCAATTCTAATATATATAGACAATCCAATTATATCAGATAGGATGTCGCATATTCTTTCAGACTATATCAATTGCCTAGTGAAGAAGTAGAGAAAAATGACTATTGAAAAAGACAAAAAAGTGTATTAACTCTTTAAGTTTTAGAGTTTTTGTACATTGGAAAGTTTTAGGATTAAAAGAAACAAATATTATTCGTGATCTGGTTCCTTTTTTGAAAATATTTATAAGGGAAAAATAAACCAAATCAAGACTTATTCTTAGGTTCACTCAACTAATAGGATTGTGTTATTTCATATTCGATATCTTTTATAAAAGAAAAATATTGTTAACTTATATTATGTTTTTAAATAAAAAGGTAAAAAGATATAAATAAATAAAAAGTAGTAACTACAAAAAAAAATATTTTTTTAACCAGCAAAATACTAAACCCTAAATCCTAACCTTAAACCTTTAATCCTAAACTCTAAACCCTTGGATAAACCCTAAACCCTTGGATAAATCCTAAATTCTAAATAAAAAACATTAAACATTAAAATACTCAAGGGTTTAGGATTTAGGATTTTAGTGTTTTTGATTTAGAGTATGATTTATCCAAGGATTTACCCAAGAGTTTAAGGTTTAGGATTTAACTTGATCTTGATCCGTGCCCCTGCATGGGTGTTGGATTTAACTTGCGTTCAATGTAAATTATAGACCATTGATTTTATAAAATGTTCATTTATATTTTTATGTTTTGTAAAATATATTTAGTGTAGAATATATTATATTATAATATAGATGTTTGATAATATTTTTTTTATCTATATGTAATATTATATTTATAATTTTATAACTTGATGCAATTTGATATAATTGTAATACTCATATATTAGCCTATTGATTTTTTGTCTATTTATTTAAAAATGATTTAATTTTTTACAGTAGGTTTTTATGAATTATTATTAATTTTATGATATTTGGTTTTCTTGAAAATTGTATTGTAGCAGATTAGTATATACTATATATCACATTTTGTGTTTTTTTTTTCAGCAAAAAGAAATAACAATTTATTGTAATTAATTAATTTAAGTTTTTGATTTTAAGTGAAGTGGCAGATTTATAAATAAGAAATAAATGCAATGGCTAAATGTGTAAATAAAAAGAAATATTTAATCTACTATCCGTGTTTCCAAACAATTCTCAATTTTTAACCGCAGTACCAGTCGTACAAAAATCTTAAAACCGTTAGAAACTGCAACCGCCCGCAACCACAAACTCCCACAACTGCAACCGCAACCGCTGCGTTTGAACCAGTCAGGCCTTTAAGCATTGTTTTGCAAGCAGAAACATGCGGAGTTGACGGAAAATTTTGATTTTATGGTTTTTGCGTAAAATATAACTTTTTTGTTATTGACAATAAATTTAATTTAATTGTTTATGCAGAAAATATGATTATCGGTTTTTAAAACAATATGTAACTAAATGCTTTTCCCGCATACGTGGAGATAATATTCTCACAAATATTTATCATTTTATGTATTACTAATTTAAAAATCAGCATAATAAATTTATTTTTTTCAAAAACATTAAATCACACATCAAAGTATTTATAAATAACAAAGTTTATTCATCAAAATGTATATTTTTACTGTGTTGAAATTTTAAAAACACTCATACATTAAAAAAATTCTTTAAAATATCTTTATACAAATGTTTTTGTTTGATTAATATTCAGTTAAAAACTTTTAAGTTTTTTTCAATAATGACTCAAAATTTCATGTCAATGCAAATATGACCTCTTTTGGAATTTTCATTTTCTATATTCATTCAAGAGTTCAAATTATTTACGAAAATGCCAATTTTTAAAATGATAGTTTTACTCTATCATCCGTACCATCTTATTTTATTTACAATATTGTCATTATCATAAATACACTAACCACCATAAACAACTAATTTCAAGCTCTAAATACACATAAAATGACATCTACAACTGCATATTCTTATTTTTACATATACAAACCATTTATCTTTTAATTTCTGTCTCATTTCATTCCGACATCCCAACTTTTTTTTATTTTAAAATTTATAAATTTATTAGAGTTCAAGTTCATGTTTCTTGTTCAAAAACGAGTTGGTGACTTTCTTTAAAAAGTTATGTGTACTTGAAAAAGTCAAACATGAATCTTACCGGATTTAAGAATGATAAGAAACGATTACATGAGATATTTCCATTTATTATTTTTAAAATGTATATTTTAGGTTAAATTAATTTTATAAACAATATTCCCTCCGTTTCACAAAGTTACATATTCTAAAGAAAAAATTGTTTCAAAAAAGTCTATTTTTTGTATTTTCAATGCATGTTTTATCAATTAATTGTAAATTTCAAAATTTAAATGCGCTTATTGGATTTTTATTGGCTTAAATTTATGGAAAAAAGATAATCACAGAAAATTATACATCTATAAGTAAAATTTATTGTTTTTTGTTAATATGTATGAATAGTCTAAAACATATAACATTTTGAAACATATGGAGTATTTAATAAGGAAAAAGAGTTTTAAAGCGGAATATACCTCATGAGTCATGACGTATAATAATAGGAGGTCCAGGTTTTAAAGTTTAAATACTTCTACTTCCAGGTCTGGGGTTCAAATCCCAGACTATTCAAGTTCTTGCAGATTGCGCATTATAGGAAGTTCAGGTTTCAATTATCGGAGAAAGCAATTTATTAAACAATTATGCAGCTATGGAAGAAATGCTTACAAGAGATTTTCAACATAGTGCAAGTAAATTTGGTCAGACGTAAGTCTTGGTAGAACGGCTCAGATGATACAGTTAGACGTAGATCCTCATAAGGCATCTAATATTGTCGATTGTTGAATCGTCTATGTAATCTTTTTCATAATTGTAATATCATAATAAACCAGTCTTTAAAAAAAAAACAATCATTCCAAGCCGGAAACTATAATATAACTAGGATCGGCCCGCCCTACGGGCGGGATATGCTTTACTTGTGATATACTTTTTGTATGATTTTGTAATTTGTTTTTAGATTTGCATTTGAAAGAAATGTGTAGATACTGATTTTTTTCTTTTAGAAAATTTTAGGTGAGAGATTTATATGTGATAAGATATATTTTGCTTGTTTATAATAGTTGTTTCTGTCGTCTAAAAAAATAACTTTATAATATATGTTAATTAAATTTCATCTACTTAATTAAGTTATTTGATATATAATGTGTATTGAATTTGATGATAGTATATAAATATCTTTTATTTGTAATTCAATGAAAACATCAGAAGAGTGAAATTTTTTATAAAAAAAAGCAAGATGAATTCATTTTTTAAAAGATGTTTTTTTATGTTTATATAAGACACCGCCTGAGTTCACCACCTCGCTTCAGATTCTTGACCTCCCAGAAACGCAATAACCTACACTCAACCGTGGGAGGAACACCTGCCGGACTTTTATCATGGGGAGTCAACTGGAGAGTCGCATGTCATGGGAGGATCATAATTACAGGAACCACTAACGACATCTTTTATCGAGACCATTTGCTTGAGAAAAAGAAGAAGTAAATTTGGCCTACACTTCCTGTTTAGTTTCATCAACTTTTCTTTCCAATTTTCTTTATTTTTATTTTGTCTAGCTTATGTTTCGACTTCTTAAATCCAAGCTCTTTTCGAAATATTATTATTTTGTTTCTACTTTTCTTTTATTTTATTTTGTTTTAAATTACTAAATCCAGTCATCTCTTTGAGAACAATCTTTTGAACATGCTTGAATACTTGTCAACAATTTTTAAAAACTCATGTTCATTGAATTGGAAGATATTTTTTTGCCAAATCTTTAACAGTCTAATATTTTCATATTTATCAAGACGTTCGCTTCATCGTCAAAATTAATAACCAAATTTATATATATTGTACATAATTATATTTAAGTGTATATATCTACTAATGGAAAATTGCATCATGTGAACGTCCGAAATACAAAAGTATCAACAAATTCAGTACTCCAAATAAAGATAAACTAATAAACATCATAACGTTATGAGTTATATTCATCAGTTTTTTATCTTTTACAATTTTACCTCAGGTAACCGTTCTCACTCAACGAATGATTAAGGGTATCCTCTCCATATAAGTATCCAAGATATTTTTGCTCAAAAAAAAAGTATCCAAGATATAAAATAAACATCAAACATAATATAACAACCATCATTAAAATCCATAATATTAAATCAATAAGTCTCAACAATATTAAATCCATAAGTCTCAACGCAAAAGACATATAGCTAGCATCAATACAACCTAAATCCACTTGGGACTCAGCTTACTCATAAAAGACTCATTTCAATACATTATGATTGGTCTTCCTCGTAGTCAACCACCAGCATACCAAATCTGCAATGATCAGATTGAAGGATTAGAGAATAGAGACTAAGATGAATAAAAAAAAAAATCACCCCAAACGACATGGCGAATAACTATGTTTACATCACTTCATCGACAAACATTGAAAGAGCTCTAAGTAATTCAAATAACACAGCAATTATGTAATTCCACAGAAAATAAAAGACTAAACATATGAATATACCTATGCAAGTCTTAGCTTAGGATATGGTAGAAGCTGGTCTGCAGAGGATGGGAAAAGGAGGTTTTCCTCCAAAATCCATGGCCTTGGCTTGATACTCCATGAGAGGACCATCAGGATGCTTACAAATCGGTTGTATTCTAAGTAAGTAAACAACACACACAACCATCCTATATGTGAGTATAACAACAAAATTAAAACACACAAAATGCTTATATTTGAATTGATGAGTACTCTCACCTTCTCCTCGTTGAGCTTCTTAACACATAAGGAGACAATAGACTCCAAATATTCCCTTGTGGTCATGTCGATCCAAGGTTCTTCCAGATCAGTAAGGGGGAAGATGGACCTGAAGGGATCTTCTTCAAAAAAACCCTAAAAATGAAACAGATAAACTATTCAACTTTATAAAATTGGATAAACAAAGAAGGGTCATAACGTTACCCGATTCTTTCAGGCCTGGATCTTAAAGTCGTGGAACATTTTGTACTCCTTGTCGTCGGAGAAGATTTTACGGTCCTCAGTTTCCTCTTCATCATCGCCGGAATAAAGAGAGTATGAGACTGAGATAAGAAGTACTTACATATTTATACAGATCCACACCGCCCATGAGATACGAACGGCGCAGCAAAGAGTCTGTAGTGGACGATTGAATTAAATTGGAATAAAGACGGATCCATAACTCCGGCCGTTTCAATCAAGAGAAAGGTATAGCAGACGTCATACATCGCCGCTGCAGAAAGAGAGGAACGAAAGGATTTCACGTGATTGAGCAATTAGGGTTAGAGGTCGCGTAATATCTATTGGGCCGCAGCGAACGATAGACATAGAGCGCAAGACGTAAGAAATAAGGAAAACCCAATACGATTCTCAAATAAATGAAACGCATAGTTTCGTTCGCACGCGACACGTGTCGCGATGAGAGGCATCAACTTATCTAGCTGGCCGCTGACGTGGCGCGTCCTGGAGAGAGGAAACTCTCTTTTATATATAAAGATACTAGTTTATCTCTATAAAAAGATTACTCGTAAGTTTTCTAAAAAGCCCTAATTTTTCTTTTTTGCTCGAAACAATGACAATAATCTCTGATCTTTCACAAGATTTGATAGAGGAGATACTCTCTAGGGTTCAGTTAGCATCTCAGCGAGTGGCTAGATCCACTTGCAAACAATGGAACGGTCTGTATAAAGATGAAAGCCTTACAAAGAATCAACGTGGTAAAGCTGCTTATGATAATATGGTGGTCAGGGTGTGTGATTCTAGGGTTTGTTTAGTGAGGGTCGATCTCGAGGGAGTTCATAACAACAAAGATGGCTTAGTTGAGATATCTACAAAGCTAATGGATCAACAAAATCGAGTCAAGGTACATCGTGAATTTATGGTGTGTGATGGCTTATTGTTATGCTTTCGGAAAAACGGTAACCCCTTGATATGGAACCCGTATTTGGGACAAGTCAGGTGGATTGAACCCAAAAGAAAATTATACATCTCGGACGAGACGTATTGTATGGGATACGACAACAAGAACAACCCAAAGTCTTGAGGTTGTTGTACAGTGGCAGTACTGTTCAGTATGAAATGTATGATTTGAAATCTGATTCATGGAGGGATCTTGCTGTCACTTGTGACTGGACTATACAGCATTATCGTGAGGGCTTGTCTTTGAAAGGAAATAATTACTTTGTTGCTCAGAGAGTGAAAGAAGTAGATCAGATGGGAGAATATTTAATCTGTTTTGATTTTACAAGTGATAGATTTAGACATTGTCTTGATCTGAACTCTCGTAATGGAGACTCTGTGATTCTATCTTCTGTTAGAGATGAACAGCTTGCACTGTTATTTTACAGTGTTGATACATATGAGATTGAGATACAGATTACAACAAAGATCGAGGCCAATGAGTTGACATGGATAAATTTCTTAAAAGTTGATTTGAAGCCGTTCACTGGAATGTTAAGGAAGTTTCTTTGGTGTGGGTATGGGAGTTTCTTCGTCGACGAGAAGAAGAAAGTGGCATTGATTTGGGATGAACACTACCCCAAAGCTTACCTCATTGGAGAGGATAATTACTTCACAGTAGCTGCTCTAGGAAATTTTATATATTATTGGGCAGTTGTGTACTCTTATGTTCCGAGTTCGGTGCAGATTCAAAAGGTCCAGTACATGCAGGAGGCTAAAGGAAAGTACACAATTGTTAGTCCTTGTCATATGTTTTTCTTTTTCAAAAAGACTGGTCCATTTCTGTGTTGTTAATTTGATTCTTGTCGAATGACTCTTACTCAGGTAGAAGATACCTACAAGTATTACATTTAAAACGTGCAAAGAGACTTTGAAATCTGACAAGTCTCTTGTCTTTTTGTTATTTATCTATCTCATTTGTTATTAAGATTCTATTGCTGGCTATTCTTTCCGACTAAGTACTATTGTATAACAATTCTTGTCATCCTAATCTAGATACAAGTGAGGCTGCAGGTTACTCCAAACATTATTAGATACATGGTTTATATGTATTGTTTTGTTATTATCTATCTCATGTGTGGTTGCTAGTACTGGAAGTTAAAAACAGAGCGAGAATGTCCCTCGGATATGGACAAACAACTTCCCTTCTTGTCTTATATCTGTCATATCTAGCAAGAATTACAAATCACATATATATCTTTGGAGCTTTACTACGTGATCAGGTTCTTGAATATAATCTTGAATTGGGCTGCTCCATTGCTTCTACCGAAAATATGCTACAGTACCATTTCTACTTAAGTAAAACGAGTGCTCAATGGCTCGTTTGTTGGTTTCACTCAAGAATTAGAAACCACATTTCTAAACTCCGAGAAGCTTTCATAAAAGTGTTTTTTACGTTTCCATGTATCTTTGGAGGTTAACACATGATCTTCTAGCTTATCACACAGAATCTTGCATTGGACTTCCTCCACGTAGCTGTGATCTTGAGAATTGCATTGATGCTTTCTTGGTTAGATGTTTCATTCATCTTCTTTTGTCAGCTGGTTAGTATGTTATTTTGTGACGGTTCCTGCTAGTGTTAGCTCATAAAATGTCATTATTATTTTCTATTCTTTTAAATCGTTCGGTTAGAGAAGAAGAGGAAGGAGACTGCTGGAAAAAAATATTTGTCATGAGATTTTTGTACTTAACAAAGTGTTAGGTTACTGACCGTGGCGTGAAGACGCACATAATACAACTAAGCCAGATATAAACCAACCTGACTTCCCAACTGTAGAAACTAATCTATCCTCTGAGTTGATGACTACTATCAACCCACCCCACAACATGGTTTCTAACAATGGTTACATTCCCTTGGCCTTCCCTCTCGGATCCTATCGTTTTCAAACCGGATCAAGGTGGGTGTATGATAGGTACCATCAGACTTACGTGAGAAGGAAGAAGAGTAGTAGAGTATTGGAGGGAGCGGGTGATTTGGCAAAAGACGTTGGAGATGAAATAGAAGTAGGAGAACCTTCTGAACCGTCCAGAGTCTTTGCCGTTAGAAATGAAGATTGAAGAAAGAAGATCAGAGCGAGCTTTATATACGAGTTGTTGAATTACATTTCTTTTATGCTTTGTTGTTGATTGTTCTAGACGCTATGAGTCTGAACTTATCGTTCGTTATGAGAACGATGATCTGAGCTTACACTCGAGATGAGAGCGTAGTTCATGATCTGACTTCAAAGCTGTATTCATTGATTGGTTCCTTATAAGATTACAGAGTTTGTTGAGTTACAAGGATCAAGACTCTATCATTGGTGCGGTGAAAAGTTCGAGCACAGCGATTACGATGACGGAAGCGATACAGTCAAGTCGTGCGGAAGATTCCGATGACGGTGAGCTCGATTTGCAAACGCAGGTTGCCGATTTGGCGAAAAGCATTCATCGACTTGCGAAGGAGAACACAGCGACGAACTCGATGGTGAAGGAGTTGAACACAGCGATGATCGCGATGATGAAATCGATTGGGAAGATGCCGACTCCTGATTCGGCGCCACAATCAACTACATTGCCTACCACATCTCAGGTAGATCCTTCACACTGGGAACCGCAGGGAAGTTATCCGTTAGGTTATCGAAGTGAGGGATTGAATCTAGCGAATCGTGATAGCATGTTAAAGAAAGTGGAGATGCCTTGTTGTGATGGATCTTCAGTTTCGGATTGGATTGCGGATGTGGAATATTTCTTTGCATTGGGTGGTTACAGTGATGAAGCGAAATTGGATCTAGTTCCGTTATGTTTACAAAGAGCTGTGAAGAAGTTGTATGGTTGGGCTCGACGTCGCGGTGGTTTTCGGAGCTGGAGTGACTTTAAGCAGAGGTTGGTGGTTCGTTTTTCAGAATCTATTGATGATGAGCCAGAGAGGAGGTTGTTTGCTCTGAAACAAACGGGTACCATAGCTGAATACGTCTCAGAGTTTGAAGCATTATCAGCTCAAGTTCCGGGATTGTCTGATCATTTGTTAGAGAGAGTCTTTTACACTGGGTTGAGTACGGAAATGAAGGAGGTCATAAGGATGAAAGAGCCTCAAGGATTACAAAACTACATATCGGCAGTGTTACGAATGGAGACGAGTGTGTTCTGTAAAGTAGTGAGCAACATGAATGGCTCGGGACATACTAACTCTCGAAGGCAAGGTTCTGGAGATAAATCAGTACCGGTGCACTCTAAATGGCAAGTATATGATAAGCAATGAACGGAGACGTTGCAGAATAAAGAGAACGTAGCACCAGGGCAACAACAACTACGGCCAAGGCAGAAACATACTGATGCAGAGTTAGATGCGATGCGAAGAGAGAAGGTGTGCTTCAAGTGCAAGGCACCGTGGTCGAGAGCTCATGCGAGTGTCTGTCCTAACAAGGAACTTCGAATATTAACTCTGTTGAATGGTTGGGAAGTTGAAGTTCTTGAGCAGGAAGAAGAAGAGTTATTGTTGGAAGAACCTAAGCAGCAGAAGGAGTTTATGACTTTGTCATTTAATTCGTTTCTGGGGATTTTTTCTCCTAAGACAACCAAGATGAGAGGGAGAATAAATCAGAAGGAGATAATTGTCATGCTCGATAGCGGAGCATCCCACAATTTCATTTCACCATCAATTGTGAAGAAGCTACATTTGAAAATTTCTGCAGATTGTGGCTTAGATGTGTTGTTGGGTAATGGAGTAACTGTTGCGGCATTGGGAGTTTGTCGTTCAGTCAACTTTGTTATCAATAATACCGACTTCACATCAGACTTTATCTCCTTAGAACTGGAAAGTGTTGATGTTATATTAGGTGTTCAGTGGCTTGAAACGTTAGGTAGATGTGAGGTAGACTGGAAGCAGCAGGAACTCACATTCACTTATCGTGGGGAAAGAGTGACATTATTTGGAGATCCGGAGTTACATAATGTCAAGCTTTCCCTTAAGTCATTAATACCTAGCTCGAACAGTTCGATTGGAAGGGAAGTGCAATTGGCTGCGACAGCAGTAACATCCGTAGTACCAGAGTTAAATGAAGAACTTCCACGGTTATTAGAACAATTTGAGGCTGTCTTTGCTCTACCAGTGGGGTTACCGCCACTCCGAGGTCAAGAGCATGCGATTAATCTACTTCCTAGAGTCTCAGCTGTTTCGGTTCATCCATATCGCTATCCTCATGCGAGAAAGGTGATCATGGAACAAATGGTGCAGGAAATGCTGGAATCAGGGATTATTCGACCAAGCGTTAGCCCATTTTCCAGTCCTGTTTTACTCGTGAAAAAGAAGGATGGGGGAACGCGCTTTTGTGTAGATTATAGAGCTCGTAACCGAGCAACAGTCCCAGATAAATATCCAATACCGGTAATCGATCAACTACTGGATGAGTTGAATGGAGCTTGCGTTTTCTCAAAGTTAGACTTGCGTTCTGGCTATCATCAGAGACGTATGCGTGAGGAGGACATTTGCAAGACTGCTTTCAGAATAGTAGATGGTCATTATGAGTTCTTGGTCATGCCATTTGGACTCACCAATGCTCCTGCAACTTTTCAAGCGTTGATGAATAAAATTTTCAAGCCGTTCTTGCGAGACTTCGTGTTGGTGTTTTTTGATGATATTCTCGTCTATAGCAAATCGGCAAGCTTACATCTTCAACACTTGGAGAAGGTGTTAACGGTTCTTCAACAACAACAGTTGTTCGCAAATCGAAAAAAATGTTCATTTGGAGTAGATCAGGTGGAATATCTGGGTCATATCATCTCGAAGGAGGGAGTAGGTACTGACCACAACAAAACTGAAGCAATGAAAAAGTGGCCAACCCCACGATCAGTGAAGCAACTAAGAGGGTTCTTGGGATTGACAGGGTATTATAGAAAGTTTGTCAAGGATTATAGCATTTTTGCGAGGCCCTTGACTACATTGCTGAAGCGAGAGAGATTTTTATTGTCAGAGTTGCGCATGAGGCTTTTGAGAAGCTAAAACTAGCTATGACTCGAGCGTCCGTTCTCGCATTACCAGATTTCTCTAAGGTGTTTGTAGTTGAAACTGATGCTTCCGGTTTTGGAGTGGGAGCAGTGTTAATGCAAGACAAACGAACTATTGCTTATTTCAGTCATGCATTAACCGAGAGAGAAAGGCTTAAACCAGCGTATGAGAGGGAACTGATGGCAATAGTTATGGAAGTGAGGAAGTGGAAACATTACTTGTTGGGGCGTAAATTTCAGGTACATACTGATCAGAGGAGCATTAAGTACTTGTTGGAACAGAAGGAGGTCAACATGGAGTATCAAAGGTGGTTAACTCGGTTGCTTGGTTTTGATTTTGAAATTTTCTACAAGCTGGGGTGTGAGAACAAAGCGGCAGACGGGTTATGACGGTGCATGGCGGTATCTTCGTTGTTGTTGACTTTGACGGTTCCTAAGATCTTACAGTGGGAGGATTTATATAAGGAGATCGCAGAAGATGTTGGTATTCAGAGGTTGATTGCTCAGTTAGAGTCTAAGGATCTAGTTTCGCGCAAGTTGACAGTGGTGGAGAACAGATTGTGGTCCAAACAACGACTGGTAATTCCGAAGACATCTAAGTTCATCGCGGTAATTCTTCATGAGTGTCATGACAGTAAAACTGGAGGTCATTCAGGAGTTGCCAAGACATTACAGAGGATTCAACGTTCTTTCACTTGGAAGGGTATTAAGAAGACAGTCCAAGAGTATGTTGCAGAGTGTGGGGTGTGTCAAACACATAAGTACTCAACATTGTCACCAGCGGGATTGTTACAACCATTGCCGATACCGAACCATATTTGGGAGGATATTAGTATGGATTTCATTGAAGGATTGCCTACTTCCAATGGGGTGAATGTGATATTGGTGGTGATTGATCGTCTGAGTAAGGGAGCACATTTTATAGGGTTGAAACATCCGTTTATTTCTGTCGATGTCGCAAAGAAGTTCGTGAGCGAGGTGGTGCGTCTTCATGGGTATCCAAGTAGCATTGTGTCAGACAGAGATCGCCTCTTTCTCAGTAATTTTTGGCGGGAGTGCTTCAAATTGGCGGGTACGACTCTGAAATACAGTACGGCATTTCACCCTCAGACGGACGGTCAAACAGAGGTGTTAAATCGTTGCGTAGAGACCTATCTCAGATGCTATGCTTCCCCTCATCCGAGGACTTGGTGTCAGTTTCTTGGGTGGGCTGAATACTGGTATAATACATCGTTTCACTCTTCTTGAAGGCCACGCCATTTAAAGTGATGTATGGGAGAGAACCACCGGCGTTGCTGAAGTTTGAAGAGGGTTCGACAAAAAATTTTGAGCTGGAGGAATCTTTATTGGAGCGGGATGTAATGCTGCAGAGTTTGAAAGAAAAGTTGGTGAGGGCTCAGGAGATTATGAAGAAACAAGCTGATAAACATAGACGTGACGTTGAGTTGAGTGTGGGAGATGGGGTTTATTTGAAGCTGCGTCCTTACCGTCAGCAGTCAGTTGCACGAATATTTTGTCAGAAGTTGGCGGCTAAGTTCTATGGTCCTTATAGGGTGTTGGAGAGGATAGGGAAGGCTGCTTATCGAATGGAGTTGCCAAAGGGATCTCGTATTCACCCCGTGTTCCATGTTTCACAATTAAAGAAAGCTTTGGGTGATAATCATGTTGTTTCCATGTTGCCTCAGGATTGTTTGGGTGAGAAGTTTGATGAATGGATACCGGAGGATGTGTTGGCTAAACGTTATGATGATCAAGGGCGGATGGAGTTATTAGTTCGTTAGGTGGAGAGGCCACAAACGGATGATTCGTGGGTGTTTTCGAAGGAGTTTGTGGAACGTTTTCCTGATTACAAGCTTGAGGGCAAGCTTGGTTTCGATGGGCGAAGTATTGATAGGTACCATCAGACTTACGTGAGAAGAAAGAAGAGTAGTAGAGTATTGGGGGGGAGCGGGTGATTTGGCAAAAGACGTTGGAGATGAAATAGAAGTAGGAGAACCTTCTGAACCGTCCAGAGTCTTTGCCGTTAGAAATGAAGATTGAAGAAAGAAGATCAGAGCGAGCTTTATATACGAGTTGTTGAATTACATTTCTTTTATGCTTTGTTGTTGATTGTTCTAGACGCTATGAGTCTGAACTTATCGTTCGTTATGAGAACGATGATCTGAACTTACACTCGAGATGAGAGCGTAGTTCATGATCTGACTTCAAAGCTGTATTCATTGATTGATTCCTTATAAGATTACAGAGTTTGTTGAGTTAGTTACAAGGATCAAGACTCTATCAGTGTATCTGTTTCTATACGTAAGTTCTTGTTTTGGAGACATATAAGAGAAAGGTAGAAAGAATAGAAAGTGGCGTTTGTTAGCTTTAATTGTATACAATGAATCTCTTGTCTTTGTTCTCTAGTGAAGTAAGAAACATGTAAATTAAAAGGAAATGTTTTGATTAGTAACTGTCTGATCACTGATTTGTCGATTTGTCGTGTTGCTTCTCCTTATGGATTGACATTCAAATTTATTTTATTTAGAAGTTTAAACTTTCCATTCCAGATCGTTACCTCTTTTGTGTGTGTGGACTTCTTGTCGTTTTTCAAATGTCTTGTCGTTTTTTCCTTTAGTTCCGCGTCAATTCATTTTGGGGTACGTGTTTCAGTGTTTGTGTGTGCTTAACGAACCAGACATATGACGCCATTATTCTTGTAAGTTAAGTACAATCAACAGAGACACCAAGACTTGGTGACCAAGTGATCCTTTTTTATATATTATTATTTTTAGACAGATAATAAGAACACAAAAATTAA
Source organism: Brassica napus (assembly GCF_020379485.1). Lineage (NCBI taxonomy): Eukaryota > Viridiplantae > Streptophyta > Magnoliopsida > Brassicales > Brassicaceae > Brassica > Brassica napus. The sequence goes on along the minus strand of NW_026016596.1, from coordinate 28,564 downwards.
ATAAAAGTTTTTTTAAGGATGTGTTTGGATAAGATTATACTTTGGCAACACGTCAAGAACATCACAGTTTATATGCAAAACAAACACGAACGGAATGAATTCAATTGATATTTATATAAGTATTTTCGTCGACAAAAAAAGTCTTTTAAGTATTTTCATTATTCTTATCTTTCTTAAAAATCTTAGATTACATTTTGCTCTTTATCATTGACATATTTTACTTCTCTTCTTGGGGGTTCGCTTTCCTCCTAACGTCCCACTTTATATACAAAATTAAATAAATATAGTTTTATGATGCTCTTTTTGTATAAGATACCAAAATGACAGTCACTTTACAACCAAACAAATTATGTTACTTTATCGGTAAATAGGTTGATAAAGTATGTTTGAAAAAAATAGAATCAAGGAAGACCTAGCTATGGGGCTCTATTGAATTTGCGAGCGTATTAATTAATAACGTTTATTGTACTTAATAACGTGTTTGGTTCTCATTAGGGGGTTAGGTGAAACCGTACACTAGCAAATACAGTTTCAGTAGTGTGAAAGCAAAACAAAACAAGTTTAAACAACCAATTAATCAGAGGGTTAAGTAGTTAACAATAACATAAGTGGTAGAAAGAAGTTAATTAGGCTCAAATTAATGTTTAGAGGCCAAGGAAGTTACGCAAGTTAAGGAGATACCTAAGAACCAATGAACAGATTCGTGGTCACATCCGTATTTATGATTCGATGTAATCAACAAAATTAAATAACGATGCATGAAATTGCTAAACGCATGTGCAATTAATTACGATTGAATATGAATAAAGAAAAGAACTAGGTGTATACATTATAGTTTTAGTGGCTAATAACCATTCGGAAGAATAAAAAATAGTATAATTTGTTATTTATGTACCAAACTAATAATACATGTGGTAAATGCTCATCAAGGCAACGAATCCACATGGAAGGATTCTCGTTCGTTCTCCCAACTATTTATACTTTGCGTTCACATAAGGAATACCACGTGTCATATATTTTACAGAGTGGACTCAAGAGATTTTAGCAGATATAACAAAAACTGATTTAATCAATTAATTCATCAAATCTTATATCAAATCCCTAACATATATGAGTATATCCAATCCCAGAATTTAAGAAGAAATCTGCAAAACAAATGAAAATGAAACTAAAAAGTATAACAGACTAATTATTAGATTCTTAGGGAGAAATCTTCTTTCTTGATGATGACTTTGTCGTGATCGGTCGACAACAGCGGTTTTTTACCGGTCAACGGACTTTGAATCTCTTCGTCGACGACTGTGTTGTGATGATGAAGGCTGAGCTCCGGTAACGCGGGAAGGTTTAGATCAATGAACACGCGGTTGCTTCGTTCTTCCGAAACCGTGCTTGTCACGCTTCCGCTCTGGCTAACCGACTTGCTTCCTCCGCCGCCGCCGATAGTTCCTTCGTAGTGACAGCGTTTGTGGCCGCCGAGAGCTTGACCCGTGGGAAACACTTTATGGCAGATGGAGCACTTGTGGATCTTCCCGGAAGGTGCGATGGCGGTGGAAGTCGGATGCGCGACGGCGATGGTTGGAGTTGTTGAATCGTCGTCGGCGGTTGTGGTTGGAGGCTTGATTCGGTGGCTGGCTTTGTGGCCGCCTAACGCCTGGTAAGAAGGAAACGCTTTCCCGCAAACGCTGCACTTGTGCGAAAGCTTTGTGGTGGATTCTTGCGGCGGTTGCGTCTTGGGTTGGTGGTGGTCGTTGGCGAGCATGATGAGACAGAGAGCGAGATACTCCTCCTCCGCAAGATCCTGAATTTGAGACTTAGGGCGAGAACGAGGCGGCGAGGAGGAAGGGCTGCGTGAACGCGGGCGTTTCGAGCGCTTGCGTTTCAGCCAAGGCTCCATGAAAACGGCGTCGTGCGTAAGATCATCTGTTGGTTCGTTTCTATCTTTCCGTGCTGTGAACGAAGAAGAATTCGTCGGACAATTCATCGCTTCGAGAGCCATAATCAGACGAGTCTTTTATGTGTTGTGTCTTCTTTCTTCGAGTTTAGATCAGAATCTTGAGAGATGTTTCAGAGTCTATCGCTTGAGTTGAGAGAGATAGAGAGAAGAGAATGGAGTGAAGTGCTAAAGAAATAATTTGGACTCTATTTTATATGGAAACCACGTGGCGAACGAGTCTTAAGTCGGTCAATATTTTTATCTCTTTATCGTGTCAGAGTACTATAACTCTCTTTCTTAAGAAGCCTAAACACTATAGTAAATATATAATGAAATTTTTATAAAAAGTAAAATATTTAAATTGTAATATCAAGAAGGATTTTATCAATTTATTTCAAAAAACATGTTAGCTCTTGAATGTGTGTGAGATAATAACATAAAAAGATGCTACCAAAAATGCAGTCGGATAAAATTTTATATTAACTATCGTATCAGATGTTAACACCTTTTTTCTTTAAACACCTTCAGATTTATGTATATTGTTTATTTTTATACAAATAAACCATTGTGATAAATTCATTTTAAATTCAGAAACTCGGAAAATCTAGATTGTAAACTAAAATTGACCAAAGAATCTAAGGGAAATGTCGATGAACTTTACTGTTAAGTATCGGTTCTTGGTCACGGCTGACCTAATAAGGACCTAATAAGGCACTCGTCATCACGATTCACGAGTTCGAGACCGGTTCAAAGTCAAAACCAAGAAAAGTAATTAAAATGCTAAACCGAAATATAAATGAGATTTTAGCTGATATAAAAATTAAATTGGATTTTAAAAAAGGACCATACCTTTCCCGTGGAGCTGACTTATGTGTTGGCTATGCGCCATGAGACGTGTGGGGCACGCCTTAAACCAAACGCGTACACGCCTAATTACGTTTTTTGGGTAATAATCTTTCCAAGATTTATTAAAATTTCTAGATTTTTCTCATTATCTAATCAGCATGAGCACAATTATTTACTAATCTTCACCGCGTGGAAGTAATCATTAATGATTTTTTCAAAATCAAATAAGTTTTAAGAAATGCTAGCTCACTAATATTCGCCTAATGAAACCCTGGAATGAATAATCAAGGAAATAATTTTTCTTTTTTTTTTGTGAAAAAGAAACGAATGTTGAACTAACTTCAGTGGAGTTGAGTGTAGGTGAGGAAAAAGTTAGAGTGTGGAGTGGCGTACCGTATGAGCAACTAGAACGGGGCGTGTTTAAAGGACACGTAAGCCGATGTCACTTTGCTGTTATACCCCAACAAGCAAAAAAAAATGGACGGGATTTATCCAAACGCGTAGGCGGAGACGTCACGTGGCGACGTTTACACGTGTCGGCTTGCTGGACAGACAAACAGGTATTGATGAAGGGACATATTAATACGTTTTCTCTGATTCTAATCTTCTTCTCTTTTGCTTGCTTGCAAAAAGTGTGCAGAGTAATGGGCCTTGTTACTAAACCCATTCAAAGCCATGCCCCAGAATATGTGAAGCTATTATCAGACATTTAATGGTCCAGCTTTGACCCTGACTTTTAGTGTCTTCTTTTTGTTTTTGTAAGAGAAATAGTCTCTTCAAAAAACTAGTAGAAATAAATTTCTTATGACATGGTTATAATCTTGGATTAATTATTTTCATATTTTAGTCCGCTAATTTACATTTTGAGTACAGTTTGTTATATTGTTATCAAAGCTTTTCTAAATAACATTCTTTCAATTGTGATAAGACTTTGAGATGGAAAAGATGATGTTATTGCTTATTGTATGAACCATAACGATACCAAGACGAGAAGGCTATAAACTCTAACGCCAAGGTCCTTCAAATCCAGAGAGAAACCTCTCTGAACTTGCCTCAAATGCAGAGATACTCCTTTGATTTGCCTAAAAATCCCAATCCGTAACCGTAGAGGTAAAGAGGTCTATTTATACTATCTCTTAACCGTCTCTTCTTTCTTCAGGTTGCCAGCTCAGCTTCATTCAAAGAGTCTTCTTGAGTCAGCTCAGCTTCTGTACTCATCAAATTGGTTTTGTTTTACAGTTTTATCTTTGATCGAATGCTTAATGGAGAATAAAATAGCATTTCTAATAAAACTATACTTTAGATCTACATGAACTTTAACTGGCTGTGTTTGTGTGAGAGAGGTTTTATAGGCAGGAACCAGATACTATATTTGTAAGAAACATTAATGAAATGGAAGTGAAACCCAAACCCAAAGCATATCAGAATCCTGCAGCGCAGTAGAAACAGTAGCATCATCAACGGAAGTTGGTTTTTGTCTTTGCTAAGTGTGTCCCAATGATTGGATCAGTTCAGCATATGTCTGAGCTTTTAGTCTTTTTTTTTCTTGCTTTATAAAGTAGAAGTAAATGCTAAATACAATGCTTTGAGGAATGAGGACATATTATTTACCTAACCGAAATTAAATGAACGGGAAAGATATATACAGTACATGAAAAATATGCTTCAAAAATTTAGCAATCAAAATAACTTTGCAAACATGCTTTAAAAATTTAGCAATCGAAATCAGACTTATAAAGTTTCTACAGAATAAAAGATTCTTAGTCAACACGAGATTTAATCGTGGGAACGACTCTGTCCTCTTCAAGGGATAGTACATCTTGTTGGTTTATTTTTTTTTTTATTTGGCAATCTTGTTGGTTTCTTCCAAGAAATCGCTAACAAAAGGCCGTAGTTTTGTCAAGAATACCATGGGATCATTACCGTCGGCATTCCACTTCCGCAGATCATCCCTTGAAATTGAAGCCGCTTCTTTGATCAAATACTTCTCTGCTTCGGTGAGGCGTGGAGTCGAGAAGCGTGTGGTCCAAGTCAAGGACTAAGTGAAGTTTTTGTCTCGTTAAAACAAGAGACTATTGTGGTGAGATGCTTCGTTACCCTTGTGGCTTAGCTGTAAACCGTCGAAAAGATAATCGAATGCTCAGCCTTGGTCTTTGTCATTCTAACTGTGCCGTCTTAGCGCGGGTAAAGATTTCATAACTGACAATTATTATTTTTGTCAACCATAACCGACTATTATAACCCTCTTTACTTTATTTTGACCCGGTTTTCTACTTTTTATTTTACATGGGCTTATTTTTTACTTTTTTTTTTGAACATTACTCTACTCTTTTTTGAACAAATGTTTTCTACTTATTAAGAACTCTGTTTAGTTCAAAATATTGGAGGAGATAATGATGGAATCAGTTAAGAGATAAGTACAAGTATTGTGAGAGATAAATATGAAGTTAGTTGAGATGTTTATCCTAACCAAGTCGGTTAAGGAAGTTGTATAAATACGTTTGTATATTCATGAATAAGATCAAGCAATTCTATAAACTTACATGGTATGAGAGCGGAGATCAACATAAAACCTACGCTCAGAATTGTTCCGTGATAAACAAGATACATCATGGGAGATGAGAATAAGCAAGTGGTTGCGAAACAGAGTGATTCGATGGTGGTGACCTCGCCGTATACTCTGTTCTCGTCAGATAATCCAGGAGCACTGATTACATCAGTTAAGCTGAAGGGTGAGAATTACAACGAATGGGCAATGAAGATGGCTAATGCGCTTAGGGCAAAGAAATAGTTTGGTTTCATTGACGGAACGTTGCCCAAACCAAGCGAGGAGAGCTCTGAGTTGGAGGCATGGTTAAGTGTCAATTCTATGATAGTCAGTTGGATACGATCATCCATAGAACCGAGGGTCAGATCTACTGTGACATTTATCACAGAAGCACACAAGCTGTGGGAAAATTTGAAGAAGAGATTTGAGGTCGGTAACAAAGTGCGAGTTCATCAGTTGATGGAACAGCTTGCATCTTGTCGACAGAACGGACAGCCAGTGATAGACTATTATGGTCGTCTGGCGATGATGTGGGAAGAACTACAAACTTACAAACCTCCTCCAGCGTGTAGCTGTACAGCAGCTGCGGCATATGAGAAGGAGAGAGAAGATGAGCGTGTGCATCAGTTCATCATGGGCTTGGACGATTCGAGGTTCAGCAATGTGGTAACAGCAATAATAGAGGCAGATGAGTTGCCTGATTTGGGTAAAGCCTACGCAAAGGTTATCAGAGAAGAGGCGAGACTAAACACTGCTAAATCCAGAGAAGTGGCTCAACAAGAAGCTATTGGGTTTGCAAGTAGAAAAGAAGGAAGAGAGTTGCAACTGGAAGAAAGTTCAAAAGAAGCTCGTGATGCTAGTAGTTTGGCGACACGATCAGAAAACACTAATGGAGGGTATGGAAGCAGATCAGTGGAGAAAAAATGTTCTAACTGTGGCAAGACAGGACACGACAAGAGCACGTGTTGGCAGATAATTGGCTTCCCTGAGTGGATGAATGAAAGACGAGGAAGAGGTTCTAGCAGAGGTGGACGCGGTAGATCCAACAGTGGTTATGGTCGTGGGGGAGCAAGTGGACGTGGTACTGCGAACACTGCTCATGCGACTAGCTCACACGGGTCTGGAACTTCAGACTTGTCACCAGATCAATGGAAAGCTATCACTCAGATAATCAATGAAGGGAGATCATACACACAGTCTGAGAAGCTTTCTGGTAAGCCTATAGGTGATGTTATAATTGACTCTGGTGCGTCACACCATATGACTGGAAACGTCTCATTCCTGGTGAATGTTAGAAACACAGGACCGTGTGTAGTTGGTTTTGCGGATGGAGGACGTTCAACGTCTACTCAAATGGGTGACATGATCCTCACGAATCGCATATCTCTGAAAGATGTGCTTCTAGTACCAAACTTGGACTGTACTCTTATCTCGGTGTCCAAACTATTGAAGCATACTAATTGTTTTGCCTTATTCACAGACACCATTTGTGTTTTGCAGGACCGTTCTTCGAAGACTCTGATTGGAGCCGGTGAAGAACGTGATGGGGTTTACTTCTTCAAGGATGTGAGAGTTGCTCGTGCCTGCAAAGCTGATGGGAGTGAGGATCAACTGTTGTGGCATAGAAGACTTGGACATCCATCTGTTTCGGTTTTTTCTACTTTGTCTGAGCTTTCTGGTGTTAAAAATAAAGCTTGTTCTAGTCACTGTGACGTGTGTTTTAGAGCAAAGCAAACAAGAGATGTTTTTTATGATAGTATTAATAAAACGAGCAAGATCTTTAAGTTAATTCATGTGGATGTTTGGGGACCGTATAGAGTTCCTGCTTCGAGTGGTGCAGCCTATTTTCTTACTGTGGTTGACGACTTCTCGAGAGCAGTATGGACACACCTATTACTGGCAAAATCTGAAGTGAAGAAAATTATACAGAGGTTTTGCGCTTACAGTGAAAAACAGTTTGGTCAAGCGGTTCAGATTGTGAGAAGTGACAATGGGATGGAGTTCATGTGTTTGAAGGATTTCTTTCAGGATAAAGGGATAATACACCAAACAAGCTGCGTAGACACGCCACAGCAAAATGGGCGTGTGGAGAGAAAGCACAGACACATCTTGAATGTTGCAAGGGCATTGTTGTTTCAGTCACACATGCCTGTGAAATTTGGGGAGAAGCTGTAACAACGGCGACACACGTGATCAACATGACGCCAACAAAGATTTTGAAAAACAGATCACCGCATGAAGTTTTGTTCGGAGTTAAGCCAGATTATGGTTCCTTGCGTGTGTTTGGCTCGCTGTGTCATGTACATAGGCGAGATAGGAACAAAGACAAGTTTGGCGCAAGGAGTAGGAGATGCGTGTTTGTAGGCTATCCATTTGGGAAGAAGGCCTGGAGGGTGTATGACATGGAAACAAATGAATTTGTGGTATCCAGAGACATAAGCTTTGTTGAGGATGTGTTTCCTTTTTCACAAGAAACAGAAAAGTGCGTGGAGATTAGAGAAGTAACGGGTAGTCCAGATGATGATTGGATCATTAATGTGGGTGTGAGTGTGCCTACAACGAGTGTGAAAGTCTCTGGAGGGGACATTAGCACTCCGGTGGTTACTGAACAGAATGTGCCTAGAGAACAGAGTGAGAGGACAGAGCAAAGTGACGGAGGAAAAGAGATAGGAATGGAAAAAGACAAAGCTGAGGAAGTATCAACTGAAGTAGTTGAACCCATGATGGGTAGGGGGTGTAGAGACAAGAAACCTTCAACGAGGCTGCGAGATTATGTCAACTACAACGCGCGTTGTCTCAAAGAAGAACCCCATCACGATCTCAACACCGCCTCTGTTCCAAAGTCAGAGTCAACGTTGACAGTCCAAGGTAACACGCCGTATCCTATTACAAACTATATATCTGATGATAAATTTTCCCCTGCACATAAAGCTTTTCTAGCTGCAATAACAAATGGAGAAGAGCCAAGAAGCTACAAAGAAGCTATGCAGCAAGAGATATGGCGTGACTCAATGCAGAGTGAGATCAAGGCGTTTGAGGTTAACAAGACATTCAGTATTGTGGATTTGCCTCCTGGGAAGAGAGCCATAGGCAACATGTGGATCTACAAATTCAAATACAATGCTGATGGGAGTATGGAGAGACCAAAATCTCGTTTAGTGGCTCTAGGTAATCGGCAAGTGAAAGGTAGAGACTTCAAGGAGACATTTGCTCCGGTAGCGAAGATGACGACTGTGAGATGTTTGTTGAGAATAATAGCAGGGAAAGGATGGATTGTACATCAAATGGATGTGCACAATGCGTTCTTGCATGGAGATCTCAAAGAAGAGGTTTATATGAAGCTTCCGCAAGGGTTTCAGGCGTCGGGACCAAACAAAGTTTGTAGGTTGCATAAGGCGATATATGGGCTGAGACAAGCTCCTCGATGCTGGTTCCAGAAACTCACAGATGCACTTAAAGGCTTTGGGTTTCACCATTCTTACGCAGACTACTCTCTGTTTATGTATTCGAAGGGAAACGTGGAGCTTAGGGTACTCATATATGTGGATGATTTACTCATTTGTGGGAATGATGTCGAATTTTTAACCAAGTTCAAAGATCATTTAGGAAAATGCTTTCATATGAAGGACCTGGGGAAACTAAAATATTTCCTTGGAATAGAAGTTGGACGTGGTGCTGAAGGATTCTTGCTCACGCAAAGAAAGTATACTCTGGACTTGGTTGCAGACACTGGATTGCTTGGTTCGAAACCGGCTGCTACACCGATGGAGATACAGCACAAGTTGGCGTTGGACTTGAGTCCGTTTTTACGAGATGCAGAGAAGTACAGGAGGTTAGTTGGTCGCTTGATTTATCTATCAATTACACGACCAGACATATCGTATGCAGTACATATCTTATCACAGTTCATGCAAAAGCCTCGTGAGATGCAGTGGAGTGCTGCTATGAGAGTCGTAAGATACTTAAAAGGAACTGCTGGTCAAGGTATACTGTTGGGATCTCAAGTGGATACGAGTTTGTCTGTATACTGCGACGCGGATTGGTCAGCATGCCCTGTTACGAGACGATCTTTGAGTGCGTATGTGGCACTTGTTGGTGAGTCACCGGTATCGTGGAAGACTAAGAAGCAGGGAGTAGTGCCACATTCGTCGGCTGAGTCTGAGTACCGGTCGATGGCGCAGGCAACAAGAGAAGTGAAGTGGCTTAGGAGACTGTTATGTGACTTAGGAGCTCCACAGCGCAAACCATCCAAGCTGTTCTGTGATAGCAAGTCAGCATTGCATATAGCAGCCAATCCGGTGTTCCATGAAAGAACTAAACATATTGAATCTGATTGTCATCAAGTGAGAGATGCGATACAAGAAGGACTGTTGGAGACGGTTCATGTAAGAACCACTGAGCAACTAGCAGATGTTTTGACAAAGGCACTTGGTCGTGCGCAGTTTGAGTACTTGTTGGTCAAGTTGGGAGTTCGAAACCTTCACCTTCCCAACTTGAGGGGGAGTATTGGAGGAGATAATGATGGAATCAGTTAAGAGATAAGTACAAGTATTGTGAGAGATAAATATGAAGTTAGTTGAGATGTTTATCCTAACCAAGTCGGTTAAGGAAGTTGTATAAATACGTTTGTATATTCATGAATAAGATCAAGCAATTCTATAAACTTACACAAAACAAATTGGGATTTCTGCTTCTACTTTCTAGTGACTGTTAAAAATAAACGTTAATATTCTATAAGTGAAGTAGTTACTCAGCAGTTATACTTTTTTTTGGGATCAAACTCAGTAGTTATACTTTCTAGCGAGTATTTCTAATGTATTTGGAATGTAATGATGTTAGGAAGACATGTGAACATATATGATCTTAGAAACATGTCTCAGCCTGAGTAAAGAAGGAGATTTTTTTTAGGGCAATTGTCAATAATAGCACCTTTTGAAGTTTATGTCTCAAAAATAGCACTAGAAGGAGAAAGTCACAAAAATGACATTCATTAAAGAGTAAAATATCCCTAATACCCTTGGTTTAAAATTAAATAAACAAAAAAAATAAATAAAAATAAATAAAATAAAAAAAAAAAATAAAAAAAAAGAAATTTTTTATAGTTTCAGATTATGTGTTTTCAGATTCGAAATTTTATAATTTTTTTTTTGAATTTTTTTTTTGAAATTTTTTTTTCGAAATTGTTTTTATTTTTTTTTTCAAATTTTCTTTTTATAATTTAAAAATACTTTTTGAAACTATTTTAAAATTTATTTTTTATTTTAGTATTTATTTTTTATAAAATTTTAAACCCTAATTCCAAAACCCAACCCCACCCTTAACTCTAAACCCTAAGGTTTGGATTAATTAACCCAAGGGGTATAAGTGTATATTTACCTCTTTAATGAAACCTATTTTTGTGACTTTGACCCTTGAGTGCTACTTTGGGAACAAAAACTTGGTTTGGTGCTATCCTAGTCTTTTTCTCTTTTTTTTATTTGGCAAAATTCTAATGGAACAGGTTAAATGACTGACATATCTTGTGAAATGTGGTTGCCTTTTATCCTATGTGAGTTCTTATCTTACAAGGACTAGTCCAACTGTCTTATTAGATTTCTTACTACTTAGGGGAACGCAAATAAAGTTTTTGAAATAATAGTCCAAGTGTCCAACTATTTAAGAGAGGATATGTTGAATGTATTAGTGTAAGATGATCAATCCTTGTCCACTGATTCGATATATTTGAACCAATTCATACACTGTTCCTTAGTCTTTACAGGTTTTGCTACAAACAAATAAATGCCTAAAACCGCAGAGTTGGGGATAGTCATCTTGTAATGCAAACTCAAGAGTATCATAACTAAACCACTGTTGTAAGAAACCGGAAGCAATCTTTGTGAGAAACTTCAATGAGATTGAAGGGAAACCCAAAGCATATAAAAATCTTGCACCGTTGTAACGAGGAAGCATAAGCATCCTCAGCACATGTTGGTTTTTGAATCTTTGCCAAGACTCTCCCAAAAACTGGTACGTTTCAGCGTGTCTGATAAGCTATTAGTCCTTTTTTTTGCTTGTATAAGTAGAAGTAAATACTGAAAACAATGCTTTGTACTTCATTTGACTTTGCGGATTAGATTGGATTAATGCGATAGAAACATAGTAAAATACCCACATTCACCTCATATGGAATATGCTTTAAAGTTTCCCATTCAAAATAACTTTGCAAAGTTCTTACATATGAACGAGATCACATAGTTTATAATGCTTAAATGAAGTTACTACAGAATAAAAGATTCTTAGTATAGTACACCACGATTGAATTCAATCTCTTGTAGCAGCAACCTCACGTCTTTTGACTCCAAGTCTTCTTTGACTCTAAAGAATCCACAGTGAACTTCCTTTAATAACCTCAAAACATTAACCAACCCACCGTTGCATTCACTTTCATCTACCCTCTCCTCAGAGTACGGCTTTGAACACTGGCCATTGCTCATCCTGAAATACTCGTAACTGCTAATCTCAACCAAGTTACTCTTGTGATCAGGCCACACATCACGCGTATCATCCACAATCACCACACCACGCTCATCCGCCAGAACCAAATCAAGCGTCTTCAAGTAAGGACTCTCCTCCCTCGTTACCACTCTCCTACCGAAATAGATTCGCCTCGGATCGATCATCTCCAAGACTGATTCAGCGTAATAGCGGTTACCCTTTGTGTAAACATACATTTTGAACATCTTGTGTGCTTCTTCCAAGAAATCGTGGACAAAAGGACGTAGCTTTACCAAGCGTTCGACGGGATCTTCGTCTGATTTCAACAGCCAGAGATCGTGTCTTGAACCCGCTTCTTGGATAAGATACTTCTCCGCTTCGGTGAGAGATGGAACGCTTGTGGTGTGGACAAGGGTATGGTCTAAATCAAGGACTAAGTGGAGTTTCTTCTCGCCCGTACAATAGAACTTAGTTGTGAGACGTTTGGCTAAGGCCAAGGCCTCGTGGCGTATCTGTAGACCGTCGGAGAAATAGTGGAATGATCTGAAGTGGCGTTTTTCGACCATTGAATTGCAGGCTGTGCAGACTCCGTGACAAGCGAAGGAGTGAAGACATGTGGTAGAAGGCAACGATTCGTTGAACACCGGTTCGATCGTCTCTCTTTTGGGGTTTGGTTCCAGAGAAAGAGTTTCGAGTATAGACATGTTTTTTTTTTCTCTGATTAGGTTGAGAATAACAGAGAGGATTGATCAGAGAATCGTGGAATCGAGCAAGGACAACAACAACAGCAACAAAAAAAAAAACCCTAGTTTTTGGTAAGAGAAGGATGGAGAGGAGAATGTGGAAGGTAGGAACTGGTAATGGGAGATTAACACGGAACAGGTGTTCTAATTTATAGAGAGAAGAGAGAGATTCTCACTAGGAAAAGAGGAAAGTGGAAACTACCTGATTGCCTTTTTACTTTATCCGCGTTTTCATTTATTCAGGAGCGCGTCCAAAAATCTTCTAATTGACTGTTATACTCTTTTTTCCTTCTAGTTTGACTAATTTAGGTAGATGATATCCGCGGATATAAATAGATTTTAGAAAATTTAGATGTTATGTTATATTCTGTATCTAAATTTAAAAGATTAAATATATTTTCAACACTCAGATTCGTCTAAAATTTTAAAAATTTAAATTTAACTAGTGGCTTTGCCCCCGCGCAAGCGCGGGTTTATGTTTTTAGTTGATGCTTTATTTATTTATATGAGAGTGACAATTTTTTTTGATTTGATGCATTCCGAATTTTGTTGTTATGCAATGAAGGAGAGAGGTAGGAGGAGGGAATCATGTGTTGTATACTTGTATTCGTTTGAGATTATTGGTAGATTCAAGTTTGATGCTAACGTAAATATATTTCTAGTTATACGCAACACTTGTGTCGCCCTTTCATGTTGCCTCAAGCTCAAATAACCTTTAATAATCTCCTTGATGCATATTTACCTGATTATGCAGTATACATACATATAAATGGTACAACTCATAAAAACGTTAGTTTCAATACTATATATTTAGATATAAAAAATATTTTAAGCTAAAGTTTGTATGTGATTACGATAACTCGATAAGGCTGTAAAGTTAAGTTGATACAATAAGGTCTTTATATGATTCTATGTGCTTAGTCCATTATAATGTTTTTGAGGTATTTTTCATTTATGCATGAATTCGATGGATTTGTTTTTTTCATGTTGCAAATAGCTACAATCGTTCCCTTTAGTATAACTGCATCTTTTTGGTGAGTTTCATCATTTAGGTTTCGAGTACCAGAAACAGAGCACTAAGAGTGTATTGTGCGGATTCAAACTTAAATATTTCTTGAGCTTTGATTATTTAGGAGACGTACGATCTAAGCTTAACACAGGAAGTGAGCTTTGTGGTTCTTCACAAAGGAGATTACAGGAAATATTAGTAGGGACATGTTTTATTAAATAGATTTGCCGTAATAGGAATACAAAGTTATGGACACATGGTCACTGGCCTTGGATATGTAGGTGTGAAGATCTGCAATCAACACCTTCTTCTTCTGAATTCCAGCCATTTTCTCAAAATCCGTGTAAAGACCATATTCACTGCAACTCCCAAGCTGCGTCCAAACCCACCCTCCACCTGAAGAATTTCACTGCTTTTGAAACCTTTAGTGGTAATGTGTAGAGCTTTGTGATGCGACCAGAATGCACTTCCCAGTTCTCAAGAACTTTCATTCATCTATTTTTCTCTGGTAAAGCCAAACACCAATAGAAGCATGGTCCCTGAGAAACTTAAACACAGCCTTAATATGGATGTTTAGGGACACTAATAGGATGAGAGAACCTCTTTTTTTTTCTTTTGGATGAGACAACCTTGACACTTATTATTTGTCAATAAGAGAGGATTTGACATTATCTGATGATACAGTAAAATCTTTCCTCTATGAAAATGCAGTGAAAAAAATTCTTTTATGACAAAAGCTTCACAGGGCAAAGCTACTTATGAACATTGAAACTTAAATCATATGTATAATAGGACAGTTTTCCTGGGTCCTGACAACAACAATTGAGAAGACATCATTTGTCAGGTTCTGAATAGATATAGTATTCGTTTAAAAAGGATGGTAGTCATAGTGACCTTATCGGTTGACTTGGAGAGGTATGTATGAAGATCTCCAATTGAAGCAAGTTCTTTCTTTCAATCTCTCCAATTGTCTCAGCCCGTGGAAAACGTCCGTAATGGCACCACCCAAGCTGTGAAGAGAAACAATTTTTTGATAAGCGAGACAGCAACATTGATTATGAATAATTTCTTATAGATGGAAAAGCTTTTCTAATATGAGTCGCAAGATGTGTACTGGTTTGCGTTAAAAAGAAATATAGCACGGGAGTGTATCCTTAAGACTCTTGCATATAGAAGCAGGAGGGTGATACCCATAAACTCTTCATTTTTCTTGATGTTTCCTGAATCCCAGAAACGAAGAGCCGGCCAACGACCACCTGAGAGAACCATCCAAGGCGGACAATCTATGGAAGAAACGAACACATAAATGCATCGAACATCTAAACCTAGATGTTTGTTTGTCCTTTATCTACCATGAAGAATCAGATGGAGTTCAAGAATCAACCAATCCAACGTGAAATAAGTTCACATGTTCAAATATAGCAAGAAATATGGTTATACTGGTAAATGTTTAGTCATGTCATGAAATGACACTGCAACCGTTCCACACAAAAGAAAAAAAAGCTCAGCACATGCAAATTCAATAGCTAATAAACATCATGAATTACTTGCTGGAAGCAAACAGAAGGAAGAAACACACAAACACAACAGTTTTCTTCAGATGAAATTAATCATCACCATCATCAGTAGAATCAAACCACGGCTGGATCAGAAAATGCTTTATTCTTCTTGTAGTTTTTGACAGCAGACTTGATGACGTCCTCAGCAAGCATACTGTAATGCAGCTTGACCGGAGGCAAGGGAAGATGCTTTGCGCTTGCCCTGGAAAATTAGAGCACACTAACCACGTCGCCGGGAGATATTCCTAGTTGAGTAAGCGCAGATGCAAGACGGAGACAACGGTGATAAGTTTGGAGCCAAGTGTGCTCGACGGAACCAAACACAACACTGGTTCGGTCTCTGTAAGGTTTGGCGGATCTTTCCAAAAACGTGATCGGAGATAAAGGAGAGAAATTGGCGGGGGATCGGAGAAGACCATCCATCGTTTTCCATGACTCCGGCTATTAATAGTCAAAACTTCCGATACCTTGACCCATTCAGAAGCAACGGAAGAAACGGCGATGGAAGTGTTACAGCCAAAGGACTATCGAGAATCAGTGATGTAACCGGACTCATCTACCTCAATCAGGAGGATCATCAAGTCCCCGCAAGCAGGAGCTCCAACTTATAGGTTTGATGCATAGGAAGGAAACAGAAAGGTCGACATTGTTATTGGGTTAAGTGAGAACAACATTTATTGGCGAAATTAAGAAGAATACATTGAACGTTAGGAAAGGTTTAAGAATTGAGAAAAGGAATCATCGTGTTTGCAGACTTAAGATTAGCGGAGACGGACATTGTAGAGTCAAAGAACCATAACAATGAAACCCTAATCTACTCAAACACAAAACGCAGATTTTGAGATTTCAGAGAAAGGGGATCGAGACGGCGTTCCATTGCTAACCGTATCAAGAGCTCTGGATTGGGCTGCCCGATGGGTTTAATGGGCTGCGACCAACACGGTTTCAAGAGAGGCTCGGGATTGGGCTGCGAGATGGGTCAAATGGGCTGCGAAAGTGACTAATTTTTTTTAATTTCAAAAGCCCAGTCCGGGATGACATGGCAGATTGATTGGTTCTGAATTTTTTTGCCCATGTGGCAGTGCTTAGGAAGCCCCAATTTAGCCCCTTTTATATAGTAGGATATTGCCATTACTTTTTGAGGTGGTAGATATTTGTAGACGAAGGGTGTATAAATACTTTTTGATTAATTTTGTATTTTTTTTAACTTATAACATTGGTTGGGCTGTTTGGCGATATATTTAATTAGTTCTTATGTTACATTATTTTCTTTATCTAAATTAAATAAAGTAAAAATAAATTTATTTTCATAATCAATATATTTAAACGAAAACACATATATGTTTGCGACAAAATCCTACCACCTAGTTTTAATATATTTTAGTAATATCTACAATCTAAAATTGTATAACTGATATTGTATCATTGATATGAATTTTTATAAGATTAAATTCTTAAAATACATTAATATTCTTTGATTTTTATTATATCAAATTTGTACTTTTTCAAAAAAAAATGATAAGATGATTCTTTTTTAATGTTGAAAGATGTAAAATGTTTGATTACTTTTCTTAAATTTTACTCTGTTTTAAAATATATTTTTTCACATTTAATTTTTTTATTACCAAATTGTATCGTATTATTGGATTTGTTTTATAATAAATTTAAGAATATAAATTTCATTCCTTATATTATTTGGTTTGATAATCAACCAATCAAATTATAGCAATTTTTTAAGGCAACTAACTGATTATCATGATTTCTTATCAACCTTTTAATTAGTTAATATAAATCAATATGTAATTATTGGGTTATTGGCAACTAACATTAATTAGTTTTATAGTTTCTTTATTTGAAAGTAGTTAAAAATTAAAAATTATCAACCAATCAAATTATAATAATTTTTCACAAACTCTCTATATGAGTTATATAAGCAAAAGTCACTAAAGTGAATTCTCAATTGATATATCATGAAAGTTTTGAGTAACGTTAAATTTTATAAAACAAATTTTGTATTTTCCTTCAATTTTATATAATCCAAAGAGAAATAATTTTTAAAAATATTATTATAAATAATTTTCAAAATCAATAGATTTTAACGAAAACAACTATATATTTTTAACTAAATCCTACCAACTATTTTAAATATATTTTAGTAATATTTATAATCTAAAATTGTATAACTGATATTGTATCATTGATATGAATTTTTATAAGAGTAAAATTTTAAAATACATTAATATTCTTTTATATGTATTATATCAAATTTGTACTTTGCTTCAAAAAAATGATAAGATGATTCGTCTTTTTAATGTTGAAAGATGTAAAATGTTTGATTACTTTTTCTTAAATTTACTCTGTTCCGAAATCATTTTGTTTATCATCAAAACTGTATTATATTATTGCATGTGCTTAATAATAAATTTCAGAATATAACTTTTATTCCTTGTATTATTTGGTTTGATAATCAACCAATTAAATTCTAACGATTTTTTAAGGCAACTAATTGATTATCATGATTTCATATCAACCTTTTAATTAGTTAATATCCTTGTTCGGAAACTCGTTAGGTGCTACGCGTGTGGCACACACGGGCTTAGCGATTTTTTGAAAAAGCGGAAAAAATCGAGGAGTACTCGGAGCGGAATTTTTTTTATATTTTTATTTGTATAATATCAAACTTTAAATAAATATAATACAACTTTTTGTATAATACATGTTTATCAAAGATATTTGATAATTTGATACTAAAATTTAAAGTAAACGCGTATATATAAAGTAAATTGCATTTAATAAAAATTGGTTTAGTCTCGTCTTGTGGTTTGTGTCTTCCGTGTAACTCCTGCATGTGACAGATTCGAATCGCGGCAGCCGCCCTGTTGGCATTTTATTTTTTTAGGTTTAATGAAAGTAAAATGACCAATTCACCCTTGTCTTCAACCTTCTTCTGCTATTTTCCAGATCTAACACGTAGCCGCCTTCAATTTTTCCACGATTTCACCATTTTAAGAAGCTATTCTTGTCGGATTCAACTTCGTATAGAAGATTTATAAGGTATAATCTTATTTCTTGCTAAAAACTTTGATATTTTCATACTTAATCAGATTTGGACAAATCGTTTTTACAAAATTAAGCGGCGATTTCTCTATTTCTCCAGCTATCGCATTCACTATACGGTTCAGCGCCTAGACATACCGATCACCTCCATTTCGCCACAGTGACCTTCTGATGTACGTTTAATCGGACGAGTAATCGGCAACTTGGCCGAGTTTTAGAACAAGGATTAATATAGATCAATATGTATATTCTGGCAACTAACATTACTGGCTTTATAATTTCTTTTCTTGAACATAATTAAAATAAATAAAAATAAAAAATTATCGACCAGTCAAATTATAACAATTTTTTTCAGACTCTCTATATGAGTGATACCTAAGTAAAAATCATTTAAATAAATTCTCAATTAATACATAGTAGGATTCTTGTGAAATTTGGGTTTTGGGCTTTCTACTCACTCTACTGCAAACACAAATTGTAACTGTTGAATGTTACCAAGTCAAAGTTACTAATGCAAAAAATAAAATAATATATATATATATAAGTCATTTATAACGTAGGACTTATATAAAGAGAAGAAGGAGTTAGAGAGATTTTGTGAGTGGGAATCTACTGGTCCAGGGATTTGGTTAAAAGAGTTTTTTACTAATTCTTATAAAATAAAAGATATGAGTTTCAAGCCCTATGAAAGATAAATTATATTGGTTACTGGAAAAAAAAATTTACAAGGAATTTTTAATATGATGCAAAAAGTATTATAATGTCTAGTTTTATAGGGCAGCTCATAGTGGTGTAGCAGGACGTGAATTTTCATAAAACTGGTAGAATTGTCATTTATAAAATTGTATATATATAATATTTTTCATTGTTCGTAATAAGCATAATTAAATTGCGTTAAAAAGGAGATAAAACTTTGTTAAAATAATCACAAACATCCACCTAGAGGAGACTAAGAATGGATAAACAAGAACTGCTATTTTGCTTCTTTTTTTTTATTTGAATACATGTAGAATTTTTTTTAGATTTTATGTACTTGTTTATACAAGTTATCCCAAACAATTTAATGCTTCTGAAAAGTGAAATTGAGGGCTAGACACAAGTTGCTGTTTTGTGTATACTTAATACTTGAATTATCTTGTATAAGTAAAAAAAATTAGACTTGTACTTGGCTTGTTAAAATCGAATATTTATTATTTCGAATACTTGCTCTAGAATGAATTATATAGAAGTTATTTGACCTGTTTTATTATTTGCTATTTGTGGTTATTTTAAGTTATTTGTAAGTAATTTTGAGTTCCAAAAACTGTTTACTAAATAATAATTTATTAATAAGAACACGAGAATTTTTTCTGTTTACTCCATTTGAAAGAAACATTTGTGTATATTATTAAAAAAAAAGAATGGGAAAAACATGAATTTTTTGGTATAAGAGTATTGTTTACTTCTTAAATCTTACAACACTTGACAAAAATCTTACAACAAAAATGTTTTTTATTGGCAAGTAATGAGTAATATCGAAACCAGTAGCTAACATAGTTTCGTACTTATTACTTGTTTTATTTGCAAATATTTAAACACAACTTGACAACAATAAGTTGTTACCAATTTTTGAATTTTATAAATATTACCAATTTATTATATAAATATTACCAATTTATCATGGAATTAATTATAAAGATAATATTACCAAGTTTTGAATTTATAAATATTTATTTATATATATATATGTGTATTTTGTAAGCCAATATTAAAAGAAAGCTAAAATAGTGAAACTAAACATAAGATTTTAAATTTATTAAGGATACTTTTATAATTAGCATTAGTTATAATAAATGGATAATTAGGAAAATACTCAGTTTATGTTATCAAATTTGAAAAATGCATTGATTCAATTTGTTTTTGAAAATTACACTTGGGGAATTTACATGTTTACCACTTTCATAATACCATTTTTCATTTTTACCACCACTAATGATACATTTTCAAAAATACCTTCTTCATTAAATGGCAAAAGACTCTTATGTCCTTGTTATTTATATATATAATAAATCATTATTTAAATAAAAAATAAAATAAAAAAATAAAAAAAAATTTAAAAAAATGTATAAAAAATAAAAAAAAATAAAAAAATAAAAAAAAATAAAAAAAAAATTATTTTTTTTTATGTTTTCTAATTATACTTTTTCAAATTTGAACTTTTTGATTAAATTTTTTTTTTTTTTGAATTTTTTTTTTTATTTTTTTTTCAAATTTCTTATTGAAAAACGAAAATTATGTTTGAAAACTATTTTTATATATTTTTTAAGTATTTATATATTTATTAGAATCATAAATTTTACATTCCAAAAACTATACCCCACCCCCTCAACTCTAAACTAAATTTAGATTAGTTAACCCTAAGGGTATAATTGTATTTTACCCTTTATTAAAAGTGAAAGTAAAAGTGGTTAGTGTAAACATGAAAAGTGGTACTATGAATGTGGTATTTGTGGCAATTTCTCATTACACTTTTCCTATACGTTTTTTTTTTTTTTTTGACAACAACAAAGAGACTCATATAGTCTCTAAAAACCAAAAAGGTAACTCCGCATCCATATGGACAACGAAAGACGGCTGTCTCCTGGCACTCCGTGCTAGGCTGTCCGCCTTTTTTATTTTGCGTCCGCGAGATATGAATGATCTGTGAGCTGTGAAAACTAGCCTTCAAAATCGTGAGATCTGCCAAGTAAGCTTCAAAAGCTGGCCATTCCTGTGGTTCCGAAACCATCTTTACCAATCGGGAACAATCCGTTGCAAATGTAACCTGAAATTGACGTAAGTTTCTCATACATTTCATAGCCCAAAGTAGTGCTTCCATCTCTGCGTGAAGGGGAGACAGAGGAGCCCTAACATTCCTTGCACCCATCAAACCGTCAAAACCTTCTAAAGTGCTATACCAACCTTGTCCGGCCATTGGATCACATTCTTTCCAGGAGGCATCCACAAAACACCATCGTCCTGGTATTGATTGTAAAGTCCCCACTTCTATGTTTGGTATCACCTTTGTATGCAGAATTTGTGCCTCCGCCCATAGAGTGGATTCGACCTCCGCCAAATTAAGAGTGTCTCTGGGGTCTATATCAATATTACTAAATACTTTATTATTTCTGCCTTTCCAGATATACCATAGAATCCATGCAAATTGGTGATCATCCATTTTCGGGATAACTCTCGAAAATAGGTGATCCATATTTGTGAGAAGCGAGCTTGTTGGAAAGATAGCCGGATTTGATGGTATTTTGGAGAGAGCCCACACCTGAATCGCTGGAGGACACTCAAAAAACACATGGTTTATTGATTCCTCGAGATATCCACATCTCGCACAACACACATCCCCTTTTATACCAATATGTAAAAGGACATTTTGATCAGATTTCATTTAAATATTATCTTATAAAATTTTAATTTTGAAATTATTGAGGTAAGATATATGGAGAAATTTCATGTTTACCACTTTCATGGTACCACTTTTTATCTTTACGACCACTAAATAGACATTTTCAAAAATACATTCTTCATTAAGTAGCAAAAGACTCTTACACCCTTGTTTTCTACATATATAATAATTCATTATTTAAATAAATTAATTTTTTTTTATGTTTTCAAATTACACTTTTTTCAAATTTGAACTTTTTAATAAATTCTTTTTTTTTTTTCAAATTTTCTTTTTGAAAATCAAAAATTATTTTGAAACTATTTTTTAATTTTTTTATATTTTTTAATGATTTATTTATATATTTATTAAAATCCTAAATTTTATATTCCAAAAACCCTACCCTATCCCTCAACTCTAAACCCTAAGTTAGATCAGTTAATCCTAGAAGTATAAATGTCTTTTACCTTTCATTAAAAGTCAGGGTAAAAATGATTAGTGTATATATAAAAAATGGTACTATGAATGTAGTATATGTGGTAATTTTCCAAGATATACTAATGATTTAATAATTTAAATATAGAAATGGAAAAATAATTTAAAAGTTCAATGTTTATCATTTGAAGAACTATTAATCTTATATAGACATATATTATTATGGAAAAAATTATTACTTTCGTAATGCATTATGTAAGATTTTACATATTAAAACTCATCATCACATTGAACTTGTCATAATAAAAAAAACTTTTTCCAGTAAGTAATAAAACTCATGAGGTCATAAATTGTTGCATTAGTCATGAGTATGTTCAAAATTTCTAACAGAGGGTAAATATTCAAAACTCATAAAGCACAATAGCACTTGATCAAAATTGGGGAAACTTCATGTTGACTACTTTTCCTCTTTACCACCATTAAAATGACTTTTTCAAAAATATATTCTTCATTAAGTGGCAAAAGATTCATATACCCTTGTTCTCTATTTTTTTTTTGTCATCATACCCTTGTTCTCTATATATATAATAAATTATTATTTAAATAAAAAAATTATGTTTTCGAATTATACTTTTTAAAATTCGAACTTTTTTATAATTTTTTTTTCTTTTTGAATTTGTTTTTGATTTTTTTTTTAGTTTTTTTTTTCCAAATTTTCTTTTTGAAAATCGAAAATTATGTTTGAAACTATTTTTTTAAAAATTATATTTTTTAAGTATTATTTATATGTTTATTAGAATCATAAATTTCATATTCCAAAAATCTTACCACATCCTCAACTCTAAACCCTAAGTCTAGATTAGTTAACCGGTATAAGTGTCTTCTACCCTTCATTAAAAGTAAGAGTAAAAATGATTAGTGTAGACATAAAAAATGGTACTATGAATGTGGTATTTGTGGATTGTGGTAATTTTCCATCAAAATTTGTTAAATTCCAAAGTATGTGAAATTTTTTGATTCACACAAAAAATTGTATCTTCAAGTTAAAGACTTCAAGTATGATTATTTTCACTTTTTTTTACTATTTTTCATTTAAATAAAAAATCAAATATTAAATTTAAATTCTTAATGTAGTTATATATTTTTTTTGTTAGGATGATTTAGTATTTTAACTTAACAAAAAGTGTAGTTTTCAAAAGAAATAAAACACAATGTATTTTTAAAAATAAAATCTATTTGCAGAGTTTTTTACAAAATATCTATAATTATATATTGAATAACAACATCCTATAATTCAATTTAAAATATGTTAAAAAAAATTTGTCAACTAAAAGTTAAAAAGAAATTAATCATTCAGTTTCTGAAAATAAAATTTTCTAGTGTATTTACGCAAATTCGAATATAATAAATTTTGTAATTAAGTTTTTAATTATTTTTATTATACAAAATTTAATAATTATCAACCAGTGATATTTAATAAATTTAAATATTTACAATATATATTTTTAACGTATACAAAGTTGTACCTTAAAATGTATAAAATATATTTTTGTATAACAAAAAAGTCTAGAAAATAAGATTTTCTACGGGAGGGAGTATATATAAGATGATCAAACTGTATTAGGTTTCTTTATCTAGATACGATCAAGATGTCAATTGTAGCCGCCTCCGCGTCGAAGAAATCACGGCCATCGTCATCGTTTTCGTCGTTGCCAGACGACGTTGCATTGAAATGCTTATTCCGCGTTCCGAGATGCTACGACCTAAACCTCTCTTTGGTCTCCAAAACCCTCAGGTCGCTCGTGCGCTCGGCAGAACTCCACCGTTTGCGATCCCAGCTCAAGTCCGTCTACGTCTCTTATTATTTCTATCAAGGCAGGTTTTCACGGTCCCCTAGCTACAGCTGGATCACTTTCCGTCCGGGTGAGAAGACCACTGACTATCAGTTGGAGCACCGATCTCTGTCGTCGGCGGATGTCTCGGGCCCTTGTCTTGGTTATGCAGTCTCCGTGGGACCAGATATCTATTTCATTGGTGGAGTCTCCGTTCCCTCCACGAAGCTTTGGATCCTTGACACTCGATCTGGTCATTTACGGACGGCTCCAAGCATGAAAGTGGGTCGGTCGGCAGAGTACAAAGTAGCTGTGGGAGTGGTTGAGGGGAAGATATATGTAATTGGAGGAAGTGATGAAGATAGCCAAGTGGAAGTGTTTGATCCAGAAACACAGACCTGGGACTTCGCTGGCGAGGAGAAGGTGAAATGTGAATCGGAGTTTAGTGTGTCTATGAAGCAAAAGGTTTATATGGTGGGCAGGGATGGGAGAGTCAGCACGTATAGTCCGAGAGAAGGTATAAAAAATGAAGCAACGGAGATGCTAAGTTATGTGAAGTTCTTGTGTGTGGTAAAGAATGTACTCTACGCTTGTTTTCAGTGGAGTGGGTTAATGTGGTTTAACACAAAGCTCAAGGTTTGGACAAGAGTGGTTGATCGTGATGGCAAGGATGGGAAGTTAGAAATGTATTCATTTGCTGCTCAAAAAATGGAGGAATTCGAGGGAAAGATAGCGTTTTTTTGGCCACTACCTAATATTGATTGCACGAAGAGTGAACTTATCTGTAAACTGATCGCATTGGATAGGGTCGGAGAAAATATTCGTGGGAGGATTGAGTGGTCTGGTATTGTGGCCACCTTGCCGCGTAACATTCGTTTGAAGGATTGTTTAGTTGTTTCCGGTTGATGGGCTCATTTTTTATTTAACGTGCTATACTATTCTTCGTGCTCACAAGTCACAAGTTGTTATGTGAAATGCACAAGGAAGGCACATATGTTGAACTTTCCGATAGCCGAGACTGAGCAAATTATCATGTCTATTCATGTTTACAAATTTTATTTTATTTGTCTACATTACTATACATACATATCTATCTTCCTTAGTTTACTTGTTTAACACCGTCTAATTCTTATAAATAACAAACACGTCTGACAACATCGGTTGGTTGGTTTTCCGGCTACTGCACACGAAACAAATGCACACAATGTAATGTCGTGCTTTTATGAATAATATTTAAACATATGTTTAAAAGAGCTGCAAAATGAGATGAGGAAAATGGGCCGAATAGCTTGCTAGCAGTCCTGAACTAATAACACGTGAGAAGATTCATATGTGAACTAAAAGACAGAGATGAAACCTATATAAGTTCATAAATAAAAAAAATAAAAGACAGAGAGAGTGTTATATAAGAAAAGAATATACATACAAAATCGCAAATAAACTAATTCATAAATTATATAATTTTAAACAATTTTTTTTCTTCGAGATAATGCAATTTTGTAATATAATAATAATGTACAACTAAGCCAAAATATTAAGTCATATCAATTGTCTATAATCCAAAAAAAAAAACTCTCGCTTTCGATTATATAAGGATAAATTATATGAATGGAAAAAAAGAGTCTTGTATAGGTTTACAAAACCTAATTCATTGGAACATATATCTCGTGTAATACGAATTTACACTACAAAAAAAACACAAAATACAAAATTAGCAACGAAAAATAACGAGGAAAATAATTCTTCGTAAATGCAAGTCTTATGTACGAGACCCTTACAAGGAAAAAACAAATCAACGTAATTTCGTCATAAAATAATGACAATAAAGTTTCGTCGTAAAAACGGCGCAATTTAACGTGGTTGTTACGACGAAAACATATTTCGTCGTAAAGTGGACATAAATATAACAAGGATTTTACGACGAAATATTTTACGCCTATTTAGGTCGAAGTCTCTAATGCACCAACTTTGTAGTTTTAAACACATTTTTTGTTTGGGCTACCTAACTATATTTCCTCATAAAGTCCTAGCAAAATTTCACCTACCAGTTTCGAAAACTTCCTATAGTTTGATGTTTATTGTAACACTACTAGATATCAGATCCTATATAAATTACACATACAAAAAAAAGATTAATTAGGCTAAAGTCACAAGTTAATTTGATGTTTATTGTAACACTACTAGATCAACTGTTACCTTTCATTTCACCTCTTGGGATGGACGATGACACCAGCATTGTATGCAAAGCAACAAATATCGATTTCATATGACAATTTACCCACAAAGTCATTTAAGATGAAAACATAGAGATATGCAAACCCTCAAAGTACATGAAGACACCATCCTTTCGGCACCATGGCTTCCTCTGCCTAACGATGACAGCAACCTTCTAACGGAGATCAGGTTTACCCATAACCGTGTCACCAACACATGCAGATGGCAAACGGTTAAGACGACCCTTGATACCCTTTACGGAGATGATGTAAAGGTTCTTGGCTCCAGTGTTGTCAGCGCAACAGTGGCTGCCACAGGAAGACCCAGTGACATCCTGAACTTGTTCCCAGAGGTTCCTACTCTTCCTATTAAACAACAAACATAGAAACAAATGGCAGATCAGTAACAGAACCGGCTATCTACAATAATTTATTGTACAATATTATATACTGGTTAAACTTTATAGATTTGAATTGCATTTATTTAAATTATTAGACTAGATATATTGTATGTTGAAATAATATGTGTCTTTATATGTAATTCGATAAATATCACTAAAATATTGAAAAAAAAGTTAAAGCGGAAGGGAACACATATTATTTACTTCCAAAACAAAATCAATAATGTTCAAAAAGAAATATGATTAACCGTTTATATTTGTGTTTTTCCTTTTCTGTTAAAAGGTTTTCCTTATTTGTTACTAACTTATATCTACTAATAATAGCAATCTTATTTAACTCCAAAAGTTACTTATGTTGAAAAGTTGTGCCATTTCTAAAAGATGTCAAAAATGTTGTGTGTTTTTTTAAAGTTCAATATAGGAAGGTTGTGTATTTTCTAAATTGAAAACTTGTGTCCTTTCTAAAAAATGTTTAAGAGGTTGTGTTTTTTTCTAAAAGTTCAATGTTGAAAGGTTGTGTATTTTCTAAAATTCATATAAATATCTTTTAAAAATGAAAAATTGTGACTATTCTTATAAGTATCTTTTGAAAATAACTACATTTATATTGGAAGAATGTGACGATTCAACTTGAATAGTTATGAGTCTTATGACTATTCAAATAAATTTTAAAAATCTATAAATAGTCCGTGACATGCATTTCTGAAAATATAATTTTCACTAATCGAGCTAATAAAATGGTGGAAAAAAAGGTTCTAAGCAGTTACTTGGCTACAAATCTTTAGAAGATATTTAAATGAAATGTTATAAACAAAAAAATAGTTGGAAGAGTTTTACGTGTTTGGATAGCTAAAAATCCAAAAGAAATAATGAAATCATTAATCTCAATTTTCTTATACTAGATTAAAAGGTTGGTCTTTCATACATACAAATTTATTTATATCTGTTTCATGTTATTGTTGTGTCCTTATTGTCATTGTTGCTATTGTAAAGCAAACCAACAATCCCACGAATAATATATCCCAATTTAGTTGATATAAATGTTTATGTATACTACCTTATTGTTTTATTTGATTTTGGTTAAAGAATGAACTAATTGTTGGTTCTATTAATAGTAAACTAGACCTTGACCTGCACGACCGCGCGAGTATTTAATTTGTGTTTGTATTTAATAATATATTTGTAAATGTAATCATATTTGTAAATGTAAATGTTATATTTGTATTTAATTTTATATTTTAGAATTTTAGAGTAAAATGTATCACGAATATTGGGTATTATATATAAAAAATATAATATTTATATAATTAGATTCATGTCTAAGATATATAACGAACAAATTTTTTTAAATAAAAAGTACGAAAATAGACAACTGTGAATTAGCATGCTATTTATAAATGATACATTAGCTATAATATTTGTAAGAAAATAAAATGATTGTTAAACTTCTATCAAATTTGGAACAAATACAAATTAAGATTTAAATTTGTAAGAAAATAAAATATAAATATAAATTTTATGTAACTGATAAGAAATTATAAATAGGCTTAAGTTTGTGTACATTTAAACCATGACTTTGCGGATGTTTGCTTTTATTTTTGTAAATAAATTATTTTGTCTAAGTGATAGTATATATTTTAAAATTTTACATGTGATAAATAATTATTTACTAACATTTATAAGCATAATAATGTATAGTTTATATTTTTAATTTAATTTTGTTTTGGAAACCGTCAATTGTATTACCACCATTTTTAGAATATGATCCATGCATCTATACAAATGTTTTATTTTGTTTTTTTTTTGTGGATCAAAATTTTACGATAATGTCTATTAAATTGTTTTATATACATGGTAAGTTGGTAAATAATTATAATGGTGCATGTAATATATTTATATTGATAAGAAAAAAATTTGTTCAAAAAAAAGAAGAGTAACGTGAATTGTGGGGGAGAATGAGAAAAATGTAACTTTATTTTTACATAAATAGTTTGTTGTATATTATTGATATTCATTAATATTTATAATATAATATGAAATAAATAAGGTTTAAAGATTTATATTGAATTGATTGTTAATTTAATTTAGAAAATGTTTTATTA